>NC_041222.1:64190593-64190996 GCF_002837175.3 Physeter macrocephalus
TCTGGTTTTGGTATCAGGGTGATGGTGGCCTCATAGAATGAGTTTGGGAATGTTTCTCCCTCTGCTATATTTTGGAAGAGTTTGAGAAAGATAGTTGTTAGGTCTTCTCTAAATGTTTGATAGAATTCACCTGTGAAGCCATCTGGTCCTGGGCTTTTGTTTGTTGGAAGATTTTTAATCACAGCAAAGGAAACCATAAACGACGAAAAGGCAACTCTCAGAATGGGAGAAAATAGTTGCAAATGAAGCAACTGACAAAGGATTAATCTCTAAAATTTACAAGCAGCTCATGCAGCTCAATATCAAAAACACAAACAACCCAATCCAAAAATGGGCAGAAGACCTAAATAGACATTTCTCCAAAGAAGATATACAGATTGCCAACAAACACATGAAAGAATGC
>NC_041222.1:64191093-64247922 GCF_002837175.3 Physeter macrocephalus
TGCAGCTCTATTTACAATAGCCAGGACATGGAAGCAACCTAATTGTCCATCGACAGATGAATGGATAAAGAAGATGTGGCACATATGTACAATGGAATATTACTCAGCCATAAAAAGAAACAAAATTGGGTTATTTGTCGTGAGGTGGATGGACCTAGAATCTGTCATACAGAGTGAAGTAACTCAGAGATAGAAAAACAAATACCGTATGCTAACACATATATATGGAATCTAAGAAACAAAACAAAAAAAGGTCATGAAGAACCTACAGGCAAGATGAGAATAAAGACGCAGACCTACTAGGGAATGGACTTGAGGACATGGGGGGTCAGGAAGGGTACGCTGGGACAAAGTGAGAGAGTGGCATGGTCATATATACACTACAAAATGTAAAGTAGATAGCTAGTGGGAAGCAGCCTCGTAGCACAAGATAAACTTGGTTCTTTGAGATCACCTAGAGGGGTGGGATAAGGGAGAGTGTGAGGGAGGGAGACGCAAGAGGGAAGAGAAATGGGGATATATGTATATAGTTGATTCACTTTGTTATAAAGCAGAAACTAAGACACCATTGTAAAGCAATTATACTCCAATAAAGATGTTAAGAAAAACATGTATAATGGAGATATTTTCATATCAAACTCAAAGAGATTGCTTTTTCCCCCTGCAACTTTAAAAAATAACTGCATAGTATTTCAGTCTATGGATGGGTAACAAGTTGGGTGGACTCCTATTGAAGGCCATCTGTGTGATTGATAATTTTATGTGTTTCCAAAGTGTCGTATTGATGACTGAGTGTTTGTTGTTTTGCTTGTGTACAATGGCATCTATCGGATAAATTACATAAAATTGATCTAGATTAATTTATAATTTTGAAAGGTTTTACCAAATTGCTCTCAATAGGTTAAGCTATTTTGTGGTCTTAGCAGCAATTTATGAATATCATTAATACAATGTGTCAAAAATATTTTGGACTTTAATAGATTAAAAACTTTTGGGTTTTTTGGATAAAAATCATATCAATATAGTTTTAATCTAAATTTTTTTAATGATAAAGTTAAACATCTCTTCAGATGCTTAGGGGACATACATATTTTCTTATTTCTTTTTCTGTGAACTATGAACTGTCCGTACTTTTGGTGTATTCATTTTTCTATTGGATTGCTATTCTTTTTCTTATAAACTTTCTTAGGAACTCTTTCTGTTTTAGGGAGGTTAGAATATTATTTTGGGGACTTATGTTTTTCTTCTTACTTTTGACTTAGGGTGTTTTTTTTGTACTGCAGAGTGTTTATTTTTCATTATAATCTTTACATAATAAAGTACATTAATCTTTTCTTCTGTGGCTTCTGAACTTTGAGTACAAGTTAGAGGGGTCTTGCCTACAATGACTGCTTTTTAAACAATAAAGTAATTGTCCCAAGTTTTATTTTAGTGGTTTGGTATATATTTTAATTATAATTATTAATAAGTAAAATTATTAATGGTATTAAAATAAATATATAAACATTGTAAAATGAAATAAAATATTAATACAAATGAATTAAAAATTAATATGCAACTATTAATAAACATCAAGTATATATATTTACAACCTTGACACAAGATTTGCAAATTTTATTTTTTAAATTTCCAAGTGAACAGGTTTTGTTTCTGGTTTTAAAGTTATTTTCTATTTTTTGATCAGAGAATATTGTCTGTATTCTTTCTACTTTTTAATATTTATTGTGTTTTTTGTGTACGGCCTAGTAATGTCCTACTACTAATATATTTCTATTTTGCTTATATTTCCTGTATTATTTTATGCTTTAAAAAGTTGTCATGTGAGATGCGTAGATATTAACGATTCATTGTGATTTTTATCCTTTAGACTGATAAAGTGCCGTTTTTGGCTTTTTTTTGACTTTTCTAATACATTAGCTTGAATTCTACCTCATTTGATTCATCTCATAGTAATATCACAATACCTGTCTTTTTTTTTTGTATTATATCTGTGTATGCCTTTCCCTATTCTACTATTTTCAAACTTTCTGAATCACTTTGTTTTAGCAGTATCTGTGCATACAATACAGAATTAGGTTTGTATTTGTAGTTCCATTTGAAAATTGTTTTCTGTTTTTCAGTGACTTGTAGTCTTTTATGTTTGTTAAAATGAGAGATATATTTGGTTTCATTGTAGCTAATGTTAATCGGATCTCTTGATTTAGCAATGGCTATTTAAATGAATTAGGTGTAGGCTGACTTATGGTGAATCATGTGCTGGCTTGTAAACCCTTCTGCTTGGATGTAGTAGGCATCATTTTGACTCACATTTCATTGGCATAAACAAATTATTACTATGTTTAACTTAAAAGCAGGGGATGGGGAATACAATCCTATTTTTGACCTGGAAACATGAGACCAGGCATATTTGTGCATAGTTTGATTACTACATGAAGCTGTTTGACATTTTGATTTGTGATTTTCAAGCTCCCTACATAGGTTATTTAGGAGGTCTTGATTTGAGGACTAAATTGTGCTAGAGAAATATGGTCCAAATACTTTTTGACATTTTTACTTGGATTATATTTTTGCATCTCTGAACAAAATATGTTTTGGATATGAAGAAATTTTGAATATCTAAAATAGTTGGCTAATGGGGATAATGATAATTATAACAATGATTATGATTATGATAATAACAATGGGGAAAATAACGATAGGAAAAATATTGCCTGAGAAGTATAATTAAAGTATGACAAATGGCAGAACTTCATTTAAAGGCCAGTGACATTTATTTTATGGCAGATATCTTTTTGGAATAACAGCTTGGGGCATCACTGACCAGAATTTCACTTCTGGTTTATGGAAAAATCTGTTTCTGTGGGCTCACTTTCTTAACAATATATAATTTGTCTTTTTTAATTCACATTTTTAAATTTATTTTAAGTACTTTTTTGGAGTTTATTTGTTGATATTATTTTAAATACAAGAGCCATTGAAACTGTACATGTACAGCCTTGAAATTGTAGCAACCTATATTAACACTTTGCATGGTACCTTAACCATAGTAAGTGTTCAAATTATATTTGTTGAATGAGTCACTGTAAAAAGGATTTTTATAACTGAAGAGAAGTCATACTCTATGGCTTCCTATCACCTTCGACATAACAAATAAGCAAGAAAGAACTGAAATTTCAGAGAAAACATGTTTGTTCCTTGTGTTCATTAAATGAAGTTAGTCAGAATAATACTCTGGTTTAGATCAGACTTACATATATATAAGGATACAGAGAAATAATTTTCTCTGGTGAACTTTAAAGGAACTTAGAGAAAATATCAATTGCTAATATTTATTGAGCATTTAATATGTGCCAGTAATCTTATCCTATCAATAACTTAATGAAGTAGAAATTATTATTATAGTCATATTTTATGATGAGACAACTTTCCTGACTGTTTAGCTAGCAGAATAATGGAAGTATGATTTGCACCCAGGAAGTATAGCTCCAGACCCATTATGCTAGAGATGACTTTGCCACCATGGTTGAAAAAGTTTCCATCATTGCATTCAAAGTACATTTTATTCTAAGATAAAAATCACAAAGAAATAAAGAAGAAATTCTATGGGGAATAAGGACCTTACTGTTAACTTTGTAGGTTTGAATTTATAAAGCTAGTTCTCTGTTTTTTTCCTATGTATTTAACATGCAATACTATCTCAGTGCTACTTTAATTATGTACCAAATGCTAAGTTCCTGATAGCTAAGAATCTGATTAGTTTAAGAGAATATCATACTTTTCCACTCACTGAAATCTAATCTAGTAAATCAATAATCTCTTTTATGGTTTATAAACTATTATATTTGAAAAGATCATACCCATTTTATTGCAGATACAAACACTTAGGAAATGTTCTCAACTATAATACACTGTTATCAATCATAAGTCAACTTAACCTTAATATCCTTTTCATGACAGACAAGAGTTAATTTTTGTACATTGTATGAGATAGAAATCCAACTCATCATATTTGCCTTCCAAGAACTTCTAAAACTACTTTCCAACTCAGTTTTCATCTGTTCATGCACAATGACATAGGGATCTTGGTTTTTAAACCATATAGAGTATGTCTGTTTTCCAAAGAGGATCTTGAGTCAAGGTCATTAACTTATTTGGGCCCTATGGAAAAAAAAAAGAATGTGCGGATTATTTCCTGCTGAATGAGGAACCACAAGCCACCCACATGGGGTTGGCAGGTAGCTCTCTCAGCACCTGAGCTCACACTTTGGGGAAGTGAAAACCCCAGGGCCATTTTGATTGAAGGCACAGTTTCAATACACTCACACAAAAGAAGTAAAGTCACAAAATGTATTACTTACAGATCCCAGAAAGTGGGAGAGGGGCACGCAATAAGCTGGGGGAAATATAGTTCTCTGTCCCAGGTAGCAAGCACCTGTTACTTATTAGGTAGTTAGGGTGGAGGTTACTAACTTTTTGCAGACTCAACTCTAAGTGTTTATTTTAAAAGGTGACAGGAAAAGCAAAGTGGGAACTTGTGGTGCGAATCCCAAGCTTGGGTCCTTATCTAAATGTCCAGACTGTAAAATGCCTAGGCAGCAACTTGAAATAGCTGTTTTCTCATCATAACTTTTAATTCTATTGGATTGATCTATATATCTGTCCTTATGCCAGTACCACACTATCTGGGAAGTATGAATCCTCCTTTATCCTTTTTTTTTTTTTTTTAATAGGATTGTTTTGGTTACTCTGGACTCCTTGGAATTCCATGTGAATTTTAGAATCAGCTTGTTAATTTCTAAAAAAAAAAAAAAAATTAACAGCTGGGATTTTCATAGGGATTGCACTGACTCTGTAGATCAGTTTGGGATATATTGCCTTCTTAACAATGTTAAGTCTTCTGATCCATGATCATGGAATGCTTTTGCATTTATTTAGATCTTCATTCATTTCTTTCAACGTTTTATACTTTTCAGAGAATAAGTTTTGCACTTCTTTTGTTAATTTTATTACTATTTTATTCCTTTTGATCTTATTACAGATGGAATTTTATTTTTATTTTCAGATTGTTTATTGCAAACATAGAAATACAATTGATTTTTGCATATTGATGTTGTATCCTGCAAACTTGCTTAACTCATTTATTTTGATAATTTTTTAGTGGATTTTTAAGGATTTTCTCTATGTAAGATCATGACATCTTTGAATAGATATTGTTTTACTTCTTCCTTTGCTTCCTGCCTTTACTTCTTCCTTTGCCTTTTATTTCTTTTTCTTGCCAAATTGATTTGGTGAGAACTTCCAGTATGAGGTTAAATATAAGTGATGAGAGTGGCTACCTTGTCTTGTGCCTGATATTGGGGGTAAGCTTCAGTCTTTCACCATAAGTATGATGTTAACTATGGATTTTTTTGTAGATGTCTTTTATCAGGTTGAAGAAGTTCCCTTCTATTCCTAGTTTGTGAAATGTTTTTTATCATTGTCAGATGTTGGATTTTGTCAAATGCTTTATGTGTGTTTATTGAGATGATTGTGTGATTTTTACAATTCTATTAATATTATGCATTATATTAATTGATTTTCAGATGTTGACACCAATTTAGTATGATGGGGTAAATCGCACTTGACTATAGTGTGTAATTCTTTTCATATGTCATTGGATTCGGTTTGCTAGAATTTTTGCATCAGTATTCATAAGAAATATTGGACTGTAGTTTTATTTTCTTGTGTAGGTTTCTTTTTTTTTTTTTTTTTAAGTTTTCATTGCTGGATTTAGAATCTGGGTAATACTGACCTCATAAAATGAGTTGGGAAGTGCGCTCTCCTGTTTTTTTGAAAGAGTTTGTGAAGAATTGTTATTAATTCCTCTTTGAATATTTGGTGGAGGTCAGCAGTGAAGCCATATTGGCCTGGGCTTCTTTGTGACTAGTTTTTAAAATTATAGATTGAATCTCTTCACTTTTTAAAAGTTTATTCAGATTGTCTATTTCTTCTTGAGTCAATTTTGGTAGTTTGTGACTTTCTAAGCATTTTTCTATTTCTTCTGTCATCTAATTTGTTGATGTGAAACTGTTCACAGTATTTCTTCATAATCTTTTTATTTATGTAAGTTTGGTAGTCATGTTTACTCTTTCATTTCTTATTCTTGTAATTTGATTCTTTTCTCTTTTCCTCTTGGTAAAACTAGGTAAAGATTAGGTAATTTTGTTGATATTTTTGAAGAACCTAATTTTCTATTCTCTATTTCACTAATTTTCACTCCAGTATTTAACTTTGTTTTTGCTTGCTTTGCTCTTCTTTTTCCAAAATTTTAAGGTAGAAGTTAAGATGATTGATTTGAGATATTTGATATTTATTTTTTAAAATATTGACATTTGAAATTATAGATTTTCCTCTAAACATTGTTTTAATTGAATCCAATATGTTTTCATATGTTGTGACTTTATTTTCAGTCATCTATTTTCTGATTTACTTTTTAATTTCTTCTTCCTTGACCCATTGGTTCTTTAAGAATGTGTAGTTGATTTCCACATATTTATGAGTTTTCTTAAATTTCCCTTGTCATTGATTTCTAATTTTATTTCATTATGTTCAGAGAACGTACTTAGTCTTTTTAAATTTATTGTTTCATGGCATAGCATATGGTTTATTCTGGATAATGTCTCATTTGCACTTGAGAAAAATATATATTCTGTTGTTGGGTAGAGTGTTCTATAGATGTTTGTTAGACCTAGTTGGTTTATAGTGTTGTTCATAGCTTCTGTTTCCTCTCTAATTGTTTTTATCTATTATTGAAAGTGGAATATTGAAATCTTCACCTGTTATTGTTGAATCATCTGTTTCTCCCTTCATTCTGTCAGTTTTTGCCTTTTATATTTTGGTGCTCTGTTAATAGGAGCATATACATTGATAATTTTTTGTATATTCCTGATGAATTGACCCTTTTATCATTATAAAATATCTCTCTTTATCTCTAGTATCATTTTTTTAAAGCCTGTCAGAAAGATTAGAGATAACTTACTATGTGTTCTGTATTTTATGTTTTACATTTATTTTTAAGCTTAATTAATATTATCTGCTATATTTTTTAAAAAATTAAAAAGAATTTAAATATGTTTAACACAATTTCAAGATTATAACATTTGCATAGTCTATACCGGGGACTTGCACAGTCCATATGACCTTGGACCAAATCCAATCCACCACCTATTTTTGGTAAGTAAAATTTTATCAGAACACAGCTACCTAAATCTTTTCTTTTAGTATTTTCTGTGACTGTTTTTGCAATACATGGCAGTGTTCAGTGGTTGTGAAAAAAGCAGTATGGCCTGCAAGCTGAAAATATTTACTATATGACCCTTTTTAGTAAATGTTTACAATTCCTGTTCTATGACAACAGGAGATACCTTGATCTTACCTTTCTGATTAGGTTCTTTTTTTCTATTGAAGTATAATAGACTTACAATATTCCATTAGTTTCAGGTGTACAACATAGTGATTTAATATTTTTATACATTTCAAAGTGATCACCATAAGACTAGTTACCATCTGTCACCATACAAAGTTATTACAATATTATTGACTGTATTCCCTATGCTGTACATTAGATTTCTGTTCAGAACTAGAAGTTTGTACCTCTTAATTTCCCTCACTTATTTCACTCATCTCCCCATCTTCCTTGCCTCTGGCAGCAAGCAGTTTGTTCTCTGTATCCATGAGTCTGTTTTTCTTTTGTTATGTTTGTTTGTTTTGGTTTTTAGATTCCACATGTGAGTCAAATCATACAGTATTTGTCTTTCTTTGTCTGACTTATTTCACTTAGCACAATACCCTCTAGGTTCAACCATGTTGTCACAAATGATAAGATTTCATTTTTTTTAATCGATGAGTAATATTACATTACACACACACACATATGGATACACAATATCTTTATTTGTTCATCTGTTGATGGATGCTTAGGTTGCTTCAATATCTTGGCTATTGTAAATAATACTGCAGTGAACATGGGGTGTATATACCTCTTCAAATTTGTGTTTATGTTTTCTTCAGGAAAATACCCAGAAGTGGAATTGCTGGATCAGTTGGTAGTTTTATTTTTATTTTTTTGAGGAACCTCCAAACCATTTTCCATAGTGGCTGTACCAATTTATATCCCACCAAGAGTGTACTTGGGTCCCCTTTTCTCCATATCCTTGCCAAGACTTGTCATTTATTGTCATTTTGATAAAAACCATTCTGACAGTTTTGAGGTGATATCTCATTGTGGTTTTGTTTTGCATTTCACTGCTGATTAGTGATGTTGAGCATCTTTTCATGTGTCTGTTGGCCATCTGTATGTATTCTTTGAAAAATGTCTATTCAGGCCCTCTGCCCATTTTTTATTTGGGTTGTTTGTATTTTTTTTGATTTTGAGTTGTATGAGTTCTTTGTATATTTTAGATATTAACCCCTTATCTGACATATCATTTGCAAATATCTTCTCTCATTCAGTAGGTTGCCTTTTAGCTTTGTTGATAGTTTCCTTCACTGTACAAAAGCTTTTTAGTTTGATATAGTCCTATTTATTTTTGCTTCTTTTCCCTTGTCTGAGGAGACATATCCAAAAAAAAAATATTGCTAAGATTAATGTCAAATAGTGTACTGCTTGTGTTTTCTTCTAAGATTTTAGGTTTTACATTTAGTTCTGTAATCCATTTTGAGTTTATTTTTGTATATGGTGTGACAAAGTACTTCAACTTGATTCCTTTACATGTAGCTGTCTTGTGTTCCCAACACTATTTATTGAAGAGGCTGTCTTTTCCCTATTGTATGTTTTTGCCTCCTTTGTTGTAGATTAATTAATATAACCGTGAGTTTCTTTCTTGGCTCTTTATTCTGCTTGATAACTGTAGCTTTGTAGTATAGTTTGAAATCAGGGCTCATGATATTTCCAGCTTTCTTGTTCTTTCTGAAGTTTGTTTTGGCTATTCAGTTTATTTTGTGTTTTCATACAAATTTTAGGATTATTTTTTCTAGTTCTGTGAAAAATGGCCTTTGTATTTTGATAGGGATTGCTTTCTATCTGTCAGTTACTTGGGGAATATGGTAATTTTAACAATACAAATTCTTCCAATCGATGTGCACAGTATATCTTTTCATTTGTTTGTGTCTTCTTCAATTTCTTTCATAAATGTCTTATATTTTTCAAGTACAAGCCTCTTACCTCCTTGATTAGATTTATTCTTAGGTATTTTATCTTTTTGATGCAATGGTAAATGGGATTATTTTCTTAATACCTCTTTCTGATAGTTCATTGTTAGTGTATAGAAATGCAACAGATTTCTGTATGTTATTTTTGTATCCTTCAACTTAACCGAATTCATTGATGAGTTCTAGTAGTTTTCTGGTGGTGTCTTTAGGATTTTCTATCTATAGTATTTTGTCATCTGCCAACAGTGACAATTTTAGTTATTTTCTTCCAACCTGGATGCCTTTTATTTATTTTTCTTGTCTGATTGCTTTGGCTAAGGCTTCTAAAACTATGTTGAATAAACGTGGTGACAGTGGGCATCCATGTCTTGTTCCTGATCTTAGAGGAAGAGCTTTTACCTTGCCACCATTGGAGTATGATATTACCTGTGGGTTTGTCATAAATTGTCTTTATTATGTTGTGGTACAGTCCCTCTATATCCACTTTGTTGAGTTTTTATCATAAATGGATGTTGAATTTTGTCAACAGCTTTTTCTGCATCTGGGGAGATGATAATATGATTTTTATTCTTTAATTTGTTAATATGGTGTATTATGTGGATTGATTTGTGGATATTGAACCATTCTTGCATGCCTGGGATAAATCTCTTTTGATCACGGTGTATGACCCTTTTAATGTACTGTTGAATTTGTTTTGTTAATATTTTGTTGAAGATTTTCCCATCTATGTTCATCAGTGATATTGGCCTGTAATTTTCTTTTTTTGTGGTGTCTTTGGTTTTGGTATCAGGGTGATGCTGATCTCATAGAATGAGTTTGAATGTGTTCTTTTCTCTTCAATTTTTAAAATAGTTTGAGAAAGATGGGTGTTAAGTGTTCTTTAAATGTTTGGTAGGATTTATCTGTGATGCCACTTGGTCCTGGACATTTGTTTGTTGGGAGTTTTTAAAATACTAATTCAATTTCATTACTGGTAATTGGTCTGCTCGTATTTTCTACTTCTTCTTGATTCAGTCTTGGGTGATTTTATGTTTCTCAGAATTTATCTATTTATTCTATGTTGTCCACTTTATTGGCATATAATTGTTGATAGTGATCTCTTATGATTCCTTGCATTTCTGTTCTGTTGGCTGTAACTTCTCTTGCATTTTTAAATTTTATTTATTTGCACCCTCTCTTTTTCTTGGTGAGTCTAGCTAAAGGTTTATCAATTTTGCTTATCTTTTCAAAGAACTAGCTCTTAGTTTCATTGATCATTTCTATTGTTTTTTAGTCTTTATTTCACTTGTTTCTCCTCTGATCTTAATTTTTTTCTTCCTTTTATTAACTTGGCCTTTGGTCATCTTTTTCTAGTTCCTTTGATGTAGGGTTAGATTGTTTGAGATTTTTCTTGTTTCCTGGGTAGTCTTGTATCTTTGTAAACTCCCTCTTAGAACTGCTTTTTGCTGTGCCCCATAGATTTTGGATCATTGTGTTTCCATTTTCATTTGTCTTTAGCTATTTTTTGATTTCCTCTTGGATTTCTTTAGTGACCAGTTGGTTTTTTGGTAGCATGATGTTTAGCCTCCGGGTGTTTGTGTTTTTTGAAGATTTTTTTTCTGTAGTTGATTTCTAGCCTCATGCTATTATGGTCAGAGAAGAAGCTTGATAAGATTTCAAGCTTAAATTTATTGACTGGTTTTGTGACCTAGTATGTGATCTACGATGGAGAATGTTCCATGTGCACTTGAAAAGAATGTGTATTCTGCTGCTTTTTGGATGTAGTGTTCCTTATGTATCCATTAACTTCATCTGATCTTATATGTAGTTTAAGGCCAGTGTTTCCTTATTGATTTTCTGTCTGGATGCTCTGTCCATTGATGTTAGGGGTGTTAAAGTCCCTAACTTTATTATTGTGTTACTGTCAGTTTCTCCCTTTTTATTTGTTAATATTTGCTTTTTATATTTAGGTACTTCTTTATTGAGTGTTTATATATTTATAATTTTTATATCTTCTTGTTGCATTGATCCATTTATCATTATTTAATGTCATTCTTTGTCTCTTATTACAGTCTTTATTTTGAAGTCTATTTTGTCTAATAAGAATATTGCTATGCCAGCTTTCTTTTTGTTTCCATTTGCATGGAATATCATTTCATCTCTTCACTTTCAGTCTGTTTATGTCTTTAGCTCTGAAGTGAGTCTCTTGTAGGCAGCATATATTGATATATGGGTCCTTTTTTTTTTTAATCCATTCAGCCACTCTAGGTCTTTTGATTAAAGCATTTAGTTCTTTTACATTTAAGGTAATTATCTTTTCCATTTTGTTAATTGTTTTAAGGTTGTTTTTGTAGTTCTTTATTGTTGCCTTTATTTTGCTCTTTTCCCCTGTGATTTGATGAGTATCTTTTGTGTTCTATTTAGATTCCTTTTTCTTTTTTGGGGAGGGGATATCTATTATGGGTTTTTGGTTTGTGGTTACCATGAGGTTCATTTATAAAAACTTATGTATATACATGATTATTTAAGTTGATGATCTCTTTCCTTCTAATGCATTCTAACAACCCCACCTTGTTAACCAACACCCACTTTTAATGTTTTTAACATCTTATTTTACATCTTTTTGTTTTATGTATTCCTTAACTACTTATTGTGGGTATAGATGATTTTATTACTTTTGTTATTTAGCCTTCCTACTAGATTATAAATAGTTGGGTTTTTTCTTTTCCAATTAAACAAGCCCTGTTAATATTTCTTGTAAAGCTGGTTTACTGGTGCTGAACCTTTTTAGCTTTTGCTTGTCTGTAGAGCTCTTTATCTCTCTTCAAATCTGAATGATAGCTTGCTGGGTATTGTGTTCTTGGTTTTAAGTTTTATCCTTTTATCATTTTTAATATATTATGCCACTCCATCTGGCCTGCAAAGTTCTGAAAACATAGCTTATTTTCTTATGGGAGTTTTCTTGTACATAACCAGTTGCTTTCCTCTTGTTGCTCTTAAGATTCTCTCTTTATCTTTAAATAATTTTGCCATTTTAATTATAATGTGTCTTGGTGTGGACATCTTTAGGTTCATTGTGTTTGGAACTCTCTGTGCTTCCTGGACCTGAATGTCTATTTCCTTTATCAGGTTCAGAAGTTTTCAGCTATTATTTATTCAAAAAAGTTCTTTTTCCTTTCTTTCTCTCTTCTCCTTCTTGGACTCCTGTATTGTTAATGTTAGTATGCTTGATGTTGTCTCAGAGGTTTCTTAAACTATATTCTCATTAAAAAAAACTTCTCTTTACCTTTTTTCTGCTCAGTTTGGGTGATTTTCAGTTATTTTTCTTCCTAGTCGCTGATGCTTTCCTCTGAGTCATCTAAACTACAGTCCTTCTAGTGCATTTAAAAATTTCAGTTATTTTATTCTTCAGCTCCCTTTGATTCTTCTTTATATATTCTAACTCTTTGTTAAACTTCTCATTCTGTTCATTTATTTTTCTCCCAACTTCATTGAGCATTTTTATAATTTATCTTGATGCTTCTATTAGGTAGATTGCTTATCTCCACTTGGCTTAGTTCTTCTGGGTTTTGTTTTGTTTCTTCCTTTGGAACATATTTCTCTGTCTCCTCATTTTGCCGAATTCTCTGTGTTTATTTCTGTGTATTAGGTTGGTTACATGTCCCGATCTGGAGAAGTGACCTTATGTGGGAGACATCCTATGGGGCCCAGCAGCACACTCCCCTCTGGTCACCAGATCTATATGCTCTAGAGGTGCCCCCATATGGGCTGTAAGGACCCTTCTGTTTTGGTGGGGCTGTCAACTGTGGGCACATTAGTAGGTGGGGCTGGCCCTGGACCAATTAGCTGCCAGACCCTGCCTCTGGCTGTGGCTACTGGCCCACTGGTTGGTAGGGCTGGGTTCCAGGGTGGCTAGCTGGGGGGTCCTGCATGTCTGGGGTTCCTGGAGCTGGTGTCCGTCTGCTGGTGGGCGGGGCCTGGCTGGTGTGGCTTGCTGCAGGGCCCAGGAGGACCTGGGCTGGTTCTGGCTTGATGGTGGGAAGGGATGGTTTCCGCTGCAGCTGGCTACTTGGACTGGGGGTCCCCAGGACTGGTGCTGGCCTGCTGGTGGGTGGTAAACCCCTGTCGCTAATAGGCTAGAGAGATGACTCCAAAATAATATTTGCCAGCACCAGTGTCCTTTTGGATGAATGATCTCCCATAAATGGCTGCCACCAGCATCTGTGTCCCCAGGGGGTGTCCTAGTTGCCTCCTTCCTCTGTGGGAGGCTCTTCAAGTTCAGCAAATGGGCTGACCCAGGATCCTTTCAAATTAGTGCCTCTGTGCTGGATTTGGAGCATGTGAGATTTTGTTCACCCCTTTAACGCCCTCTGGCTTTACTGTATGAAGCCCTGCTGGCCTTCAAAGCCAGACATTCTGTGGCCTTGTCTTCTTAGTGCAGGACCCCTTGGCTAGGGAGCCTAGTGTGGGGCTTGGACCCCTTGCTCCTTGGGAGGATCCTCTGCAATTGTGATTATCCTCCTATTTGTGGGTCACCTTCTCAGGGTGTGGGTCTTGATTGTATCACATCTTTCTCCTCCGACCCATCTCATTATACTTTGTTCTGTGTATCTTTAGTTGTGGTAAATCTTTTTTGCTAGTCTTCAGGTCACTCTCATAGATAGTTGCTCTGTGAGAAGTTGTAATTTTGATATGCCTTTCAAAGGAGGTGAGCCTGGGGTCTTCCTACTCTGCCATCTTGGCCACACCTTCTTGAATATTTTTTCTTCTCATGTCTTTTTCTTCTCTCTTGGTATTCTCACTATATGTACCTTGATGCTCAATGTTGTCTCACATTTCTCTGAGTCTCCATTTATGTTTATTCTTTTTTTCTCTCTATTTAGTCTTGCATAATGTCTATCAATCTATTCTAAAGTTTTTAATTCTTTCTTTTACCATTACAAATCTATTGTTGAGCCCCTCTAGTGAATTTTTACAATTTTAGTTATTGTACTTTCTAACTCTGTTATTTCCATTGGGTTCTTTCATTTTTTATAATTTCATTATCTGTATTGATATTCTTTATTTGATGCAACATTGTCATCTTATCTTCTTCTGTTTCTTTAATCATGTTTTCTTTTGATTCTGAGTGTAATTCTGTGAGCATATTTATAATGGCTATTTTGGAATCTTTTTCTTTTAAATCTAACATCTGGTTACTCTCACAGGTAGTTTCTGTTGCCTGACTCCCCCGCACCCCCCACAGTGTACGGGTCATATTTTCTTGTTTCTTTGCATGCCTCCTAATTTGTTTTTGGAAACTTGATATTTTATAATATATTGTACTGAATAACAAGTAGTAATATATTTTATATATTACTGTGTTTTATATATATAAGTATATATATAACTTATATTATATAAATATAAATATATAATAGTAATATATTTTATAATACATTGTAGCAAGTATGGGTTTTCTTCTCCTCACTTTGTAGGCTGGCTTGTTATTGTTATTCATTTGTTTGTTTAGTAATTGGTGGGATTATTTTAGTGATATCTTTTCCCCCCAGCCTCCCAGTTTTAACCCTCCAGGGTTGCTATTCAGGGAGGTACCAGTTTGGATATGACCACAGTCACCCTGAGATAATGATGGTATGTGTAGAACTCTTTTCATTCTTTTCCTGACCACACCTAGCTATTAAACCTGACTGATTTCCAGTTGATTGCTTTGTTTTCAACAATAACCTGGGCATATATTCTTCTATAGACTAATCAAATCCAATCATGTCTCCTTCAGTGGATGGAATAGTTTCTGAAGTCAGTGTTTGATATTTGTTCTGACCCCAGGAGGATTCTTCCTAGCTGTCTTATTGCTCAGTTATCTCCTGTGATCAAGCCAGTCTATAGTCTAGGCTGTATCTTCATTAGATCCATGAATCTCCTCACCGTTGAATCTCCTTTCACCACAACCTCCACTATTGTTTTTTCAATTAAATTTATTGGAGTTACATTGGATTATAGCACTATGTAAATTTCACATATACAATATTATATGTTGGCTTCTGTAAATACTACACTGTGCTCATCACCAAAAGTTTAGTTTCCATCCATCAGTATACAGTTGATTCCCTTTACCCATTTTGCCCTCCTCCTACCCTTCTTCCCATCTGGTAACCACTGCTTTGATCTCTGTATCTGTGTGTTTGTTTCTGTTTGTTTTGTCTTGTTTAAGTTATTTATTTATATTCCACATATGAGTCATATCATACAGTATTTGTCTTTCTCTGTCTGACTTATTTCACTTAGATACACTCAAAGTTCATCAATGTTGTTGCAAGCGGCAAGACTTCATCTATTTTTATGGCTGAGTAGTATTCCATTATATGTTTATACATCACATCTTCTTTATCTATTCATCTGTTGTTGATACATGGGTTTTTTCCATATCTTGGCCATTGTAAATAATGCTGCAATGAACATAAGAGTGTATATATCTTTTCAAATTAATTTTTTTATAATCTTTGGATAAATTCCCAGAAGTGATATAGCTGGATCATATGGTAATTCTATTTTTACTTTTCGAGAGGTCTTTATACTGTTTTCCATAGTGGCTGTTTCATTTTACACTACTACGAACAGTGTATGAAGTTTCCCTTTTTCCCACATCCTCTCCAACATTTGTTATTTCTTGCCTTTCTGATAATAGCCATTCTAAAATATGTGGGGTGATATTTCATTGTGGTTTTCATTTGCATTTCCCTAATAATTTGCTATGTTGAGCATCTTTTCATGTGCCTGATTGCCAACTCTTTTTGTCTTCTTTGGAAAAATGTCTATTCAGATCCTCTGCTCAATTTTTAATCAGGTTGTTTGCTTTTTTGTTGAATTGCATGAGTTCTTTATATATTTTGGATATTAACCTTTTATTGGACATATGATTTGTGAATATATTCCCCCATTCCAATCTCTGCTATTCTTGAGAGCACCCTCAGGTTAAAACCTCTCCATGTTCAGTTGCAAATGTAGCCAGTTCCTTTAGGAGAGATTAGGAGCCATGTGTTTTACAGTCTGTTCTTGCCACAGGCAAAATCTCTGAGTCAGAACTCTGGAGCTGTCAGTGGGGACATTGACCAGCATTCCTCTGAGTGACACCACTGCTCTTGGGGTTGAGTGCTTGGTGGAGGGGGTGAAGAGAGCATAGAGATGAAAACAGAGAATATAGAAAGCAAGGTGTGAACCCTGTGATATTGGATTAGAATTATAATTATCAGGGTAAACATTAAGTATACGCATATACACAAATCCCTACACAAACTGGTTCATTTGTTGGTTTTTCTAGTTTTCTTTTGTTTCAGGAACTTTGGTGAGGCAGAATATTTCCCATGTAATCGTAATAGTTGGACTAATAATATGTGACTGACTTACTTGATGTATTTTGCATTAAACTGGAGACGAATGCTCATTGCCTCAGTAAGTAAACTGACGTTTCTTCGCCATGAGGCTGCTTTTGTAAACGTATTCTCTTATTTGTATTCTCTTATTCTCAGATAAAAACATGAAATTAATGCTTTTTAGAGAGAATAAAGACTATATTTTTCAAAGATCAAATGAGTATAGTTTCAAAGTTAAATATAAATTTAATCTTGGAGAAATTGTAAGATTTTCATGGATATGAAATTTGCTTTTTGTGTAGGATTGATGATTTGCATGAATCTCAATTTGACATATGTTTTCCACTACACATTAATAAACCAGTCACATTCTATGTGGCAGGAAGCAGTAAAAAATAGAAAGTAAATGACATTAAAGTGAATTTTTTATCTATGGTGGGTATAGATTTGCATTATTGTACTTGCGTGGGAAATGAAAGTTACCACTTCCTCCTTTTTGAGAAATTTTCAAATACCTGAGAAGGCAAGAGGAAGAAAGAGAGATACACAGAGAAAAAGAGATAATTGAACCAAGCAAAAATTTTTTCGTATACATTTTTGAGGTTATATAAAGGGAACTTAAAAAAACTGAGTTAGCTTGATATATATATATTTTTTGGTAATACAGTTTATGTAAAACAGGTATTTCAAAAATTATGTATGATGCATAATGAATATTATTCATATTCCTCAATTTTAAATAACAATCCACATAACATGAAAAATATAAGCGTATTAAATTTGTCCTTCAGGAGTTTATTAGTGCTCAAATATCTTTACATCAAAAGAAAAATAATGAGTAACAATAACTGGTTTTAATATTTACCATATTCACTGGTTGGAGGCATTAACATGCTTTTAAATCATATTCCATAAATATTTTGGGCTTAGATTTGGAGTAGCAAATTTCTGTCCAAAGGAAGACTCTGGAGGCCTATGAAGTATGAGAGAAGAAAAACAAGGTTGTTCAGTAGAAGTATTTCCATCATTAAACCTTTAAAAATGTCAGTCAAAATCTAGTTATTATTTCTGAAGCTGGAAAGATACAGTGTGGCAAATTTCCCATATTACATATTCTAAACTTTGTCATTCAGGTGGAACTGTTTGAACACCCACATTTTGTATTTCACTTCCTTCCTTTTCCTGAGTTCATTCTCTTTTATTTGGTAGCTCTTAGACCGATCTTCCCTGCTTTGAATAATTCACCATCTAAATAAAATAACAACCTCAAAGCATCCCAGACTTACTACACTCCATTCCAGCCTGGGCTCCCATGGGTTGATGTGAAGGAGACTTAAGAATTAATCACACAGGATACAACTCTCAAGTCACTTTCAGAAAAAAAATTCTCTTTCTCTTTTGTTTTTGTGTTTAGTTTTCTAAACACTGTCATTCTGTTTCCACTTCAGCTCCAGATCCCGGGGATGTCTTGGCACCAAACACATGTAAAACAAATAAACACCTTCTTGCACACTCTAACAAGTGCAGCAATTAGTCTCAGAACACAGCTTGCTCTCCACCATGGCAACTCATTTGATGCTGGTTGTTATTGTAGGAGAACAACTTTGAATCAGCAACATTTGTTTGATTCCTCAGTTTTCACCCCTGTCGGCATGGCAGCTTCTGTACATCCTTTTCATATAGTGAGTTCTACGCCTCTGTGAAATCAGCTGCCACCCAGCCGACAACACTTAACTCCAGTATGTCACCTTGTCACATTCTTATGGAACTTTCAGCAGTGGGTGATCTTCACTCCATATGGGCTGTAATAACTACTTGCTGTGGTGTGAATTACAGATGATTTCAGTACGGACATTTTTTCCTTCCTTGTGTTATACATAGTATAAAATTAAAATAATATTAATAATCCTTGGTATATATTTATAAGCAGCTTGCATTGTAAGATGAAAATGTTATTTGTAAGTACCCAAGATGGTATTTAATAGGTTAGTCAGAAGACACTTTTAAAAATTTATGTATTTATTTATTTATTTTCATTTATTTTAGAGGGTATTTTCTCTGAGTTGATGCAGCGATTGGAAAGTTGTATAAAGACCCTATCCATGGCTTTATTTGATATACTCTTCTACTTTTCCAAATGATTTTATTTCAGAAAAGCTGGATTTTTGTGTGTGTGTGTGAGGAAGGGACTAAATAATGTTAAAATATATCTTTTATCCTGAAACACAGTATAGTGAGTTATGAGGCAAAATGCATGTTTTCATCAGCAATGTACCATATTTTCTTATGTAAATTACTATTATTTGGAAGCTGAATCAAATATTTCCAGCGACAAGAAAAATTGCTATTGAACTTTGTTTCAGGGTACTAACTTCTGCCTTTTTTGGACACTATTAGTCAATTTCCCTAGACCCTTTCTTCAGTAATCCAAGGTACATGTAAATGAATAAAGGTGATAAACTCTCACTCAGTTCTAGTCCCAGCTCTGTGGCTAAGGGTGTGACTGGGTAAGCTGAGTAACGTCTTTGGGATTTAGTGCTTCATCAGTTACACAAAGTGGTTAAATTAAGTGGTCTTCTAAAGCTCTTTATGGTTCTAAAATCCACGATTTTTATTCATACTGAATAATTCTTGCACTTGGAGGATTTGATTCTAAATAATATCATAAAGAACTCTGCTTGATTTTTCTGTGTAAATTAGGAAGAAATTTTAACTATTCACACATTTAACAAACATTTATTACAACTCCACTATGTCCTGGGCATTGCTCTAGAAACTAAACACAATGAGTGCAATGAACAAGACCTTGTCCCACCCTCAGAGAGATTATGATCTAATGTATAAGATAGACAAGCAAATGACCAGAAAAATGATTATACATTGTGATAAGTGGCAAGAAGGAAGTAAAGCATTGAGACTGAGAACAGTGGGGATGGGAAGGAGGTACTTTAGATAAAGTAAGCAGGGGTAGCTTTGCAAATTTTGGTTTCTTTAGGAGTTTTGGTCACTAGAAAAACCACGGTGACTGCTCTTGTTCGTGTAGTACCATTCTTTTGAGAGGAGAGGGTAGTGGTGTGGAAGGAATATGAGGTATGATTTCAGAAAATGTGAATGGAAACATGCCTTTGCCTTGTGCTTGTCATGTGTCTTGGACAAATATTTTAGCCTCTCTGGACTTGTTTCCTTATCTGTTATGGTGCTTATAGGGACACCTACTCACTAAACTGCTGGAAGATACAGTAGTTGTAAAAGCAGAAAAACTCCTTCTGCCAACTCTTGATGAGTGATCAGCTTTTTTACTTTTTTTAAACATATCAGTGAGAGAAAGATTTAAAAATCAGCAGACAACACTTTTTCCTTTTTAAATTTTAGCAAGGAGCAAGAAAAGCCATACGTTAGAAAGGCACAGTAAAAGGCCAAGCAAAGTGCAAAAAAGCAGGCTGGTGAAAGAAGACAGGTTTGCTGTGGCCAAGAGATAGCCACAGTTTTCATCCTCCTTTAGTCCCATTTCTACCACCATATCTGCATAGTGCTCCTTGTCTGAGGGAGGGAGGGAAGTTTTACTATTTTATTCTGTGAGTTGTGAATTAGGCTTTCCTTACAGTTTCCTTTTTGGAATAATCTAGAGTTTAAGTAGAATACACTGCTGGCGAGTCTTTCTGTATTAGCATTGCAGGGCCTGTAAATATCACTTGTGAAATAGTCACAGGAATGAACAGCCCTTCAACTGGAATTACAGCACAAATTGAGAAACAGCTATTTAGTGTGTTTATTTCCCAGTGTGAGAATTTATCATGGATGCCATCTCTTATGTTTCTTAGGTCACAAACTTCCTGTAGTTTTCTTAGTTGTTAACCCAATAAGAGAAGCTTCTTCTTTATTATTCATTACTATATAAAGGAAAATCCCATCTTGTCTACTTCTTTAAGATGTTACTATCAAAATGCCAAGCCAAGTGTTTAGTGCTGATAGGACTGCATTTGATAACAGCATTAGCAGATCCTTATTGGTTCTGCATGTAGCAAAAGCTAGAGTCCCTGGACAATACTTATCCAGTTTAGCTTATGGTAGCTTTGGGATGTCTGCATCTTTAAATATGTAAGCTAGGTTTAGGCTTTAAAAAATGCTGATTAAGAATTCTAACTGTATTTACTTTGGGAAGAACAGAGTGAATTTTGTTGCCATGTGATATAAAGTCAAATCTACAAACTTGTGGGAATGTACAATAGAGTAAGTTGTTTCCATAGTTTTGGTTTCCATACTGGTGGGTTAAGCATTTATTTTCTAAATACACACTAGTGTTTCAGAATTCTGTGTTGTCAGGCAATGCACTCTGGCTTGAGGGAGTTAGGTGAATACCTGTCAAATGCTATGCAGAGAAGATTTCATAGTATATATCTGATTTTAAAGATAATAGGAAATTTGAAAGCCTGCATTCAACAGTTTGGAGATAGAAGAGCACATTTTGTAGGTTGTGGGTGTTTATCTGATTGTCTTAGGCAAATGTTCATTATGGCAATCACTGTTTATACATTTGTACTCAGTTGTGCCATTAGTGATATCTTTTCCCATTCATCCATCCTCTTTATTCCCAGTACAATTATTCTATGATAATGCTCTTTTGGCATTAAGAGGTTAAAGAGTGATTCTACCAAATGCTTTGAGATGTGCAAAAAATATGATTTACATTTTCTAAGGCATCCTTGGGAGATTTTAATATTTGTTGATTTCTTGAAAAATTATCTGCTAACACACAGATACAAAATTCTAGCTCCATGTATTACTGTAGAATATCTTTAAAAGACTCATGAGAAGAGAAGGCAAATACTGAGTCAACTACATATCAGGCATTATGCTAAATTTTTTGCATTACTTCTTAATTTTAAACATTTTTGTATCCAAGAATTTATTACTTTTCTAAGATTTGATTACCCTTTTTTTTCAGTGACAAAATACTTCCCCTTTCTAGAGAAAATCTAGAATTTTATCATTTCTTAGGGTGTGGATGGGAGAGGAAGGGGTTAAAGAGACATTTGAAATAGAACAAGAATCAGAGCTCTTCTAAATTTTAAGAAATTTTGATAAAATCAAATATATACATACTTATAATTTCTAGCCCTATGTTAAGAACATAGGAGAGAATATTATCTTGAGGTTTTTTTTCTTAAACTGATTCTCTCTGGGGCTTTGAAAGTGCAGATTGCACCTGAACTCAACTCTTCAACGCTGAGAAAATCTGCATCTACAAACCTTAGTAATAATTAGATTCAACCTTAGTAATAATTAGAATTTTATGTGATTTCTCTTTTAGCTGGTCTTAAAATAAAATAGTCCCAGAAATCAAAATACATATATTCTATCTCTTCTGTTTGGGAGAGGGAACATGTATAGATAAATCAAGAGAATTTTTCTATAAAACCTGTTCTATTTAACATCCTGGTACTAGCACATTGTATGAAGAAAACATAACAAAAAAACAAAAATTAAACCAATCTTCTAAAAGGATTCATTTCCAGAATCATTTATTATACAGTACTTTAATCTGTATATATAAAAAACAAACCCCTTTCTTTTACTTCTCTCAAAGATTTTCTGAGCATGTAGTACATGTAGGCGGTTATGCTAAGAAGTTCTACCATACATGTCCAAATGTTAATGCTTCTAATTGGCCTTAATTGGCCTCAAGCCATATCTGTTAACTTGAACGTAAGTGTCAAAGGGAATATACACAAATTTTTGAAGTTTATTCTTTGGGAATTAAAAAAAAACAATAAATGAAAAAAATCACTTATATAGAGGGTATTGATTTTGTTGCTAAATGGTCTTGTGAAAGTTGATGATTCTAATTGGTCATTATAAGGCTGCTAGCTAAGTTAAGTAAATTATGGTCACACACAAAAGCGTCCTTTTTTTCATAATTAAAAGTAATCAAATCATCATTGGTGTAAAGAGGAGCACAGTTTTAGAATTCAGTACATACTCTAAGGAGAAAAGCTCAAGTATTCTGTTTGACCAGAAACCCAAGTACATTGCATGAACAATAAAGATACTCAGATGAAAATAGTTCTGATGTACTTTGATCTTTAGAGGACTTGGATAAGTATACTTCTCAAAACCCTTTAGTGATCCAGAAAATTATTATTTGCCTAGTTGAAGCAGATATGTGATAGAGAAGAGTTTGGGGGAAATTTGTACCTCACAGGGACATTCTCTTTATCCTTACAATATCTTTTTGTAAATTCAGCATTTTTACGGAAAATAAAGTTTATGGGACTGTATTGTTCTATGAAACTTGTTACACACACATGCACACACACACACACACACATATATGTTGTTATTTTGTATGTTGTGAATTAACTGTATGTTAAACATAAGATCAGGGCTAAAATTGCTGTCTATACTAAGCAATACCAAAGCAGAGGGCAGGAGTACTGCTTAGGTTGGGTAGAAGCTCTCACGGACAAAATAATTGAACCTCCACCTTGGCTACAATGTCTTCTCAGGAGTGTTAAAGATTAATCTTAAAGAATGAGGAGGACATTTGAGGGCATAAACATTGAAAGGGCATTACAACTAATTCTGCATATGGACGATAAAGGATAAATATGAGATAATGTTATAGCACTTCATGTATTCAGTGACATATAAATGTCCTTAACGTTGCAATGGGGATTGTTTTTGGTATATAAAATATCTGCTGAGACTTCACCAGCCCAAATTTAGACATAGAAAATTGAAAATCTTTTAGGCTGAAACAGATATGTATATCTCATTTGTACCTGTTTCCAGAATAACTATCCCAGTCAGCTCTCTTATTTTTGTTTAAATAAAAGCATAGATGAATATTACTACAACTTGTTGAACACCTACTATCTTCTGGGTAGCTTGCTGCGACTTTTTTTGAGGACTGTATGATTTTCCTTGATCTCCAAATGAAGGAATAAAATTTGTTCATGTGGCAGAGACCTAGGTTTAATCAAAGTTTCAGAAGACAGGACAAAAACACTATCAATAAATTATGAAACCTAAACCCTTGTATTAAAACTGTGTGAAGTTATTCTAAGTATCTGTTTTCAGATTCATAAATGAGGAGTACAGATATTACAAGAGAAATGTCTTGATAAAGCTCTATTTAAATCATCCTTGATACCCTAGTAGCATTTCTTTGGCTTCTGTAAAACTATACTTTTCTTGTCATCTTCCTCCTTTCTGCCTGCAATTTGCTTACCTTGGATTTTGACTGCTCTTATTTTTAATATCTCTACCAACCAACTATATTCTCCCAAGATTATTCAATCTTCTTGCAAAGTGACGAAAACTATATTATCTCTTTAATTATCATTACATGCATATTATTAAATTTTTTTCTAGGTCTTGGCTATCACTTATGCTGTTGTTCTTTGTTTTACAACCATCTTCAGAATGAGCCAAAAATTATTCCAGCAGCTTCTCAAATACAATAAGCTTCCAACTGAAAATATCATCCACAGCAGAAGTGTTTCTCAGTTTCTTTACTTTTGTCTCTGGTACATGAAATTTCTTCTCATGTTCCAGTGAGAATATTCCAAGCCGTTTTTGTATCTTGTCTTCACCTTCTTTATCAAACCTTTTCCTAAGTTCTGTTATATTTTTTCTATTAATTACATCTTTTTTTTTTTTTGGCCGCGTCGTGTGACATGCAGGATCTTAGTTCCCAGACCAGGTATTGAACCCATGCTCCCTGCAGTGGAAGCGTGAAGTCTTAACCACTGGACCGCCAGGGAAGTCCCAATTACATCTTTGATTTACTCATTTTGTTTCACTCCCAGCTCCATAATTTAGGGCTTCCAAATCCATTTCCAAATTATTTTTCAATAAGCACTCTGATGTCTTTCTTCATTCTGTTTCTTACATTCAAAATGTCCTCCTTTTTCTCTAAGAATATCTATCTATCTGTCTATCTATATTTGTCTTCTAAAACGCAGCTTAATTTTATGAATTCTTCTCTGATGATGCCAATACACATAAACCTCTGCTTTCCATAATTGAATCCTGAATTTTAGATGTGAGATCACGCAGTTAAATTCTTTATTGAATTTTTTTCACATTGTCTTCTCAGATAAATTGTAACCTCCATGATGTCATGTACTGTTTTTCTTTTGTATCACTTTGATATGTAGGAAAGCATTAGAACATTGTGGAAGCTTAATAAACACTTGTGTATTGACCAAAGGAGTTCCTCAAGACTGTAGAGAAAGGATAAGTAGTGTAACCAGATCTCAAAACATTAGTTCCCACATTGATTCAGTATGCATGGCAGTTAAAGACATAGATTTGAGAATAAGGTAGATATCAATATCTATATCTTGGCTCTAGTACTTGACCAAGTTACTTAAATCCTTTAAGTCTCAGTTGTCTCAGTTTTCTTATTTGTGAAATGGGGATAATCATATCTAACTTTTGCTGTTGTCATAAATATTAAATGAGATAATAATATAAAATTACTAACATTTGTACACTGCTAATACTGTAACTAAATATTTTACATGGGTATATCATTTAGTGCCTTATAAAAACACTCTGAGGAACACTGAAGTGCGTGCTATTATTATCTTCATTCTATAAACAGAGAAACTAAGATTTAGAGATTATATAACTCACAAGCAGTGGGATAAGAATTTGGACTCAACATCAACTTCAGAATTTATGCTCTTAATCAGTGAACTTTAAAGTATATAAGTATTTAACAAAATGCCCAGCTCATATTAAGTATTCAATAAGTGACAAAAGTTTTATTAGTACGAATGTCATTGCATAAGATTTGAAGGCCTGCTAATAAATGAGTGAGTGCATTCTAGTGGCTCTTTTTATTGTTATCACATGCATTCATAAACTGTACTACTATTTTAGCAATATTTTCCTACTTATGTAGGAAACAAAACAATTAGGAAATTTCTCATTCTCAGCTGTATGATCAAACATAACCGTCTCTAACAACTTCATACCATTAAGAATAAATATTCCAGGGGACTTCCCTGGCGGTCCAGTGGTTGGGACTCTGTGCTTCCACTGCAGGGGACTTGGGTTCGACCCCTGGTTGGGGAACTAAGATCCCGCATGCCAGCGCTGCACAGCCCCCAAAAAAAAAAAAAAAAAAAAAAGTATTCTATATTCTCATCTGGTTTCTAAAAGAAGAAATACTTAGATTGTGTATCTAAATCTTACCTTTGAAATTAACTAATGTTGTGACAGAAAGCATGTGAACATGTTTTTTTTCCCACCCCCCAGATTTTGTCCTTCCCATTCCAAAAAAAGAGCTTGGGTTATTTATTTTATACTGTCTCTCCAAAAGATTTTAGAATAATTCTAAATATGGAATTAGAGCTCTTGGTAAAAACATATAATTGTGAAAAAAGAAAGAACCACTGTAGGGACATTAGTTTTGTGTTGAAGTATTTTAATGATTACAGCTCTTTAGTATCTGTTTCCACCAACATTTCCTTCCTTTAATTATTCCAATTGAAATACTTTCCCTTTTATTTTTTTCTGAAAATAACCTGTAACCATCTCAGAGGAGGGCTTGCACTTATAAAAATTGTTTTAGTTGCTACCATACCCTTCTTCTTTCATGGGTAAATGAAAGAACAGACTAGGATCAAGAAAATGACATAGCAAAGTGCAAACATTTGGTAGAATTGCCATATATACATTGTTTGCTGTTTGCTCTGTAATTCTCCAACCTGCTTCAATAACAAAATTATTATTATTATTATTTTTTGTGGTACGCAGGCCTCTCACTGTTGTGGCCTCTCCCATTGCGGAGCACAGGCTCTGGACGCACAGGCTCAGCAGCCATGACTCACGGGCCCAGCCGCTCCGCGGCATGTGGGATCTTCCCGGACCGGGGCACGAACTCGTGTCCCCTGCATAGGCAGGCGGATTCTCAACCACTGCGCCACCAGGGAAGCCCAACAAAATTATTAATAATTTATTAGAACTTTCTCTTTACAAGTAATTAGTCAAGCAGCACTAAAAGAAGTTTCTAAGGGGATGATGTTCACAGATCAAGAAGTCAGGGTTATAAATTATGATTATTTTATTTTAGAAAGTGACAGCATGTACTACTTATTTCTGCCATTCAGAGGCCAACAATGGCATCACTGATGATTTACCTGAGCTGTGCTCATCTGTTTACACTTTTACATTCAATAAAAATGTGCAGTTTCTATGGCAACTGGAAGTCTATAGGGTCTGTTTCAAAACCTGTGCTTGGCAGTTTATGTGCATAAATCCTCAACACATTGATATGAGGCTCTAGTTCTGTGTTTTATTAATTTTATTTTCCTTGTATCTCAGATGGTGTTTTATTTTATAAACTATGAAGTCAAGCACAAATTGGCTAAAGAAACAATTTCTCTTGGGAGTCTAACCTTGGAGCCTTAGAAAAGTCTGGATTATTGGTGTGAAAATGAAGCACAAAGCTTGGCATTCCAGATATCTTACATAAGCATTAAAACTAATTTTTTCTACAAACTGGGGCAAAGCATGGGATCTTTTGCAGTTCAGGTTCCTAAGCAGTTTAGTGACTCCTCTCTCTTGGAAGGTAGAAAGCCAAATTCCAAAGGATTTTGGAGGTAGAAAGCTAATTTCCAAAGGAAAATTAACAACAGTGGGGTGTATTTTTCTCCTTAATATTGACATATAAAACTTTATACTACTTGTATGAAATGGTATACTATCTAGTACAGGTGAGGTGTATCATCGCTTTCCAGAAGAAAAGTCATTACAGAAAGAGCTCAAGTAACACTTTTGATCAATACAGCATTAATACATTGAACTTTCTTAATAGACTCCTTTATATTGCAAAGTGTTTTATAATTTTCAGTGCTTTCTCCAACAGATATTTAAACCATGTTGGGAAAGTGTGGTCAGTGTAGTCTGTTTGAGCATGCACGTCTGTAGTGGAGACAGACTTGTGTTTGAAATCTGGTTCTTTTACTTGCTAAGTACATCAACTTTACCTTTTTTGAGCCCTGTACCTTGTCTGAAAAATCCAAATAGAACTATATATTTGCTGGGTGATTCTTATATTTGCTGTATAGATTAAATATTTTCAACCATGGTAAAATATACATAACATAAAATTTACCATTTTAACCATTTAAAACATGCAGTTCAATGGCATTAAATACATTCACATTGTTATACAACCATCATGACCATCTATCTTCAGAATTCTTTTCAAGCAAAACTGGAACTCTGACTCATCAAACAACTGCCCATTTCCTTTGCCCCTAGCCCCTGGCAACTACCATTTTATTTATGTCTCTATGAATTTAACTATTTTAGGTACCTCATATAAGTGGAATCATAGTATTTGTCCTTTTGTGACTGGCTTATTTCACTTAGCATAATGTCCTCAAGATTCATCCATGTTGTAGCATGTGCCAGATTTTCCTTCCTTTTAAAAGCTGAATACTATTCCATTGTATAATATGTAAATATATATCTATATATACACATCTTGTTTATTCATTCATCTTTCAGTGGGCACTTGGGTTGCTTTCACCTTTTGGCTTTTGTGACTAATGCTGCTATGAGTATGGGTGTACATATCTCTTCAAGTCCCTGATTTCAATTCTTTTGGGTATATTCTCAGAAGTGAAATTGCTGGATCATATGGTAAATCTATTTTTAATTTTTTGAGGAACTGTTATACGTTTTCCACAGTGGTTGTACAATTTTACATTCCAATCAGGAGTGCATGAGGGTTCCATTTCTCCACATTCTTATAAACACTTGTTATTTTCATTTTTGTTTTTTCTAATAACCATTCTAATGGGTGTGAAGTGGCATCTCATTGTGGTTTTGATTTGCATTTCCTTAATGATTAGTGATGGTGAGCATTATTTCATGTGCCTATTGGCAATTTGTATATTTTTGGAGAGATGTCTATATAGTATATTATGGGCTGAACTGTTTCCCCTACAAAATTCATATGTTGAAGCAATAACCACCAGTACCTCAGAGTGTGACCATATGTGGAGATAAGCTCTCTCAAGAAGTAGTTCAGTTATTAAGTTACGATAGGTCAGTTCAATATATAGTCTAAATTAGGCAACATTAATATGTTCATTGGAAAAAAAAGATGCCAAACTCTATAGCATTGAAAGCATGCTACTTTTTCCTTCCTGAGAATTCAAAGTACAAAAGCTTGTAAATGAAATTTAGTTAGTAGTTTGTATGAATACTTTCTTATTGGGATACATGTGATTAAATGGTCAAAGAAATTGAAGTTAAATGCTATTTTGCAAAACAAAAACAAAAAGACAAAACAAGGAAACCAAAATAAATAATAGATAAGCAAATTTCCAGCTGTATCTTCTAAACCACTAGTTTTGCCCTGGGTGAGTAAAGTGAGCTTATTAATTTTGAAATTGTTAGTAAAATATTACTTTAAAAGAGTCTTTTATATGTGTCTACTTGTAAACTACAGAGATTACTTTCAAAAATAGGATTTGGGGGAGTCACATAACAAGTAATCCTATTTTAGTTTTGTCATTTGAAATTAGAAATTTAATAAGGAATTTTTGAGAAAAAAATGAGAAATAGATGTGTAACATGAATTATAATTCAATAAAGCTGGAAAAAGTAAAATAAAAAAACCCCAGGATATCCATTCTCACAATGCAACAGTAGAAGAACAAATAATGAAAGTGATCCAGCAGGTACAGCCCTAAATGCATGCCCGTGTTAACCAAAGAACATGTATATGAGTGTTCACCACAGTAATGTTTGTAATACTCCACAACTGGAGGAAACTACTGAAATGTCCATCATAAACAGAATATATAAATAAACTGTGGTATATTCATACAAATTGAAATACAAATAAAACAAATACAAATAGAACAGTTTTTTGTTCTATTTAGCATCAGTTGGGACAGCTCATCTGGGGGCTGGAGGATTCAGGGTGGCTCATGCATAAGGCAGGCAAGTTGGTGCTTAATTCAACAAATAACATCACTATATTCCATTACATTTTTATATACATGTGCTGTAATACTGATGATAATAATAGTGGTTGAGAGCTTACTTTGTAATAGATGCTATACATAAATCTTCTCATTGAATCTTTTATTTTGGCTTCAGTTAACCTTATTTTTCATTGAAGTATAGACAATTTACAATGTTATATTAATTTCAGGTGTACAGCCTAGTGATTCAGTATTTTTACAGATTATACTCCATTAAAAGTTATTACAACATAATGGCTGTAATTCCCTGTGCTATACAATATATCCTTGTTGCTTATCTATTTTATTCATAGTAGTTTGTATCTCAACCTCATCCCATTTGCAGCAATGTGGATAGACCTAGAGAATATTATGCTTAGTGAAGTAAGTCAGACACAGAAAGACAAATACTGTATGATATCACTTATATGTGGAATCATTGAATCTTAAGATGTAAGACAAGAGATATTTTTGTCTTCATTTTTGCAAGTTAGAGAGATAAATAATTTTTCCATGGTCACTTAACTACTTAGGGTAGAGTTGGGATGTGAAGCAGACAGTTTGATACCAGAGAATGTTCTCTTAACTACAATGCTAACTTGTTTCCTGTTTGTATGTACCAAAGTCTTGAACCAACACCAAGTGAAAATTAGAGTATACTTATTTTATTACAATTTTATATCTTGTAAAAACACATAATTTCTGTTTCTCTCTTGGACATGAAATGGTTTCAGTTGACAGTGAATTTTAACTCACTTTAGTTCAAAATCAAATAAAAAGGTATGGAACAAACAAGATAATTTGAAATGCTATGAAGTTTGCAGCTGGAATGACCAGAGAGAAGGGTGTATTAGGGCTTATAGAAGTAAGACCATTTTTCTCACCTTTCCTTACCTAAATTCAATATGAGGCAAGAAGTATTTCTTAACTATATACTGCATGTCAATAATCAACGTCCTGGATGCTGTGAGGGATGTAAAGATCCAAAGTTAATACTCTGAGCAGATATGATGTTTAGACAAAAAACTGTTAGCTTGTAATTTAAGATAGTGTAAATCAATGATTCATCTGGGTCATTAGTATTCTGACTTTGCCAATCACTAGTTATGTGACACTGCATATTTCTTAATTTCTCTAAGATTCAGTTTCCTAAAGTGTAAGATGGGAATATTAACAGCATCTAACTTGTATGGCTGATGTAAGAATAAAATAAAATTATGCATTTAAAGCTTTAAAGTTGGGGTCTGGTAAACAGAAAGTGTGCAAGAAATTTTAAACATTATTATTTTAACATATTCAAATTCTTCAGTGTATGTTTTCTGGGAGTTGAATATGATAGAAAGTTTCATAGAAGAGGTGGTCCTTGAAAGATCTGGATAGTTGGCATTGGAAGGAGATATTTTAGGGTGAGAGAATCAAGGGGTGAAAAATACAGAAGTAGGAGTTAAAATGATATGGAGTGATAGATTTGGATTCCCAAAAGTGCTATTATAAATGGTTCCTTCAGGACATTTTTGTCTTTGTGAGGGAGCCTAGACTGTCAGCAGTGTTTTTGTGTGTATTTTTATTTATATGGGGATAAATTAATTTAATGACTGGAGAGACTTAATTGTGCTATTTATTGTCTCAGATTATTGTGGGTCAGGATTTAATGAGGTATTATTTTGTTTTATTGTATGTTGTTAATATTTATTTCAGCATATTTGCACAGTTCTTTAGAAATGTTCGATTTATGTATGCCTTTCTAAGATGGGATTGCATAATTAGTCATATATAACAAATGGATTTCATTAAGTATTTCAACATGTGGTAAATTGGTTGTATGAAAAATATGATTGATTTTCTTCCCATTGAGAGGCAGTTCAGTTGACTAATCATTGAGACCATTGCTGATGTGAGTTGCCTGGTTTTTTTTTTTTCTTATCGGTGTGTACTTTATGGTTGCATATTCAATGACAGGAGGTCAGTTGTACCAAGTGTGTTTACTACATTGTGCATGATAAATCCATTAACCACATTCTTAAATAAAATGGTAGAGCTGCAAGTGAATATTATCTATTTAGTAAGTATATAGACTTAGAATCTATAAGAAAGTTAAAGAAAGTTATTGTTTGCTATAGATTTAATAAAGAAATGACTTATTTCTGTTGATCTGTACATGTTGCACAGATCTTTTAAAGTGCACTTAGCTTTAGTTTTTTAAGCTTTGACGTATGGTAGATTTATTTTAATACACGTTTTTAGTAATTGTTTTTAAAATAAAAGATGAGAGTTAAAGAAAATCCACTTCAATTTTAAGATTAATTTCAAATTAAAAGTTACAGAGATCTAGGAATAAACCTACCTAAGAACACAAAAGACCTGTATGCAGAAAATTATAAGACACTGATAAAGGAAATTAAAGATGATATAAACACATGGAGAGATATACCATGTTCTTGGATTGGAAGAATCAACATTGTGAAAGTGACGATACTACCCAAAAGCTACAGTAATCAAGACAGTCTGGTACTGGCACAAAAACAGAAATATAGATCAATGGAACAGGATAGAAAGCCCAGAGATAAACCCACGCACATATGGTCACCTTATCTTTGATAAAGGAGACAAGAATATACAATGGAGAAAAGACAGCCTCCTCAATAAGCGGTGCTGAGAAAACTGGACAGCTGCATGTAAAAGTATGAAATTAGAACCCTCCCTAACACCATACACAAAAATAAACTCGAAATGGATTAAAGACCTAAATGTAAGGCCAGACACCGTCAAACTCTTAGAGAATCAAACTATTTGAGGAAAACATAGGCAGAACACTCTATGACATAAATCACAGCAAGATCCTTTTTGACCCACCTCCTAGAGAAATGGAAATAAAAACAAAAATAAACAAATGGGACCTAATGAAACTTAAAAGCTTTTGCACAGCAAAGGAAACTGTAAACAAGATGAAAAGACAACACTCAGAATGGGAGAAAATATTTGCAAATGAAGCAACTGACAAAGGATTAATCTCTAAAACATGCAAGCAACTCATGTAGCTCAAAATCAAAAAAACAACCCCGTCCACAGATGGGCAGAAGACCTAAATAGACATTTCTCCAAAGAAGATATACAGATTGCCAACAAACACATGAAAGGATGCTCAACATAAATAGAACTACCATAAGACTCAGCAATCCCACTACTGGGCCTATATCCTGAGAAAACCATAATTCAAAAAGAGTCATGTACCAAAATGTTCATTGTAGCTCTATTTACAATAGCCAGGAAGGAGATGGAAGCAACCTAAGTGTCCATCAACAGATGAATGGATAAAGAAGATGTGGCACGTATGTACAATGGAATATTACTCAGCCATCAAAAGGAATGAAACAGAGTTATTTGTAGTGAGGTGGATGGACATAGAGACTGTCATACAGAGTGAAGTAAGTCAGAAAGAGAGAAACAGATACCGTATGGTAACACATATATATGGAATCTAAAAAAAAACAAAGAAAAAGAAAGTGATCAGAAGAACCTAGGGGCAAGATGGGAATAAAGATGCAGACCTACTAGAGAATGGACTTGAGGATACAGGGAGGGGGAAGGGTAAGCTGGGACTAAGTGAGAGAGTGGCATGGACATATATACACTACCAAACGTAAAGTAGATAGCTAGTGGGAAGCAGCCACATAGCACAGGGAGATCAGCTCGGTGCTTTGTGACCGCCTAGATAGGTGGGATAGGGAGGGTAGGAGGGAGGGAGATGCAAGAGGGAAGAAATATGGGGACATATGTATATATATAACTGATTCACTTGGTTATAAAGCAGAAACTAACACACCATTGTAAAGCAATTATACTCCCATAAAGATGTTAAAAAAAAAGTTATACTGAAAAGTATTCTCTTATAGGTGTTTTGGGTGTTATAGTATGAAGGTATGGCCTGAAGTCAAAGTGTTATGTTTACTCTAAAATATGACTGGTAATGTAGATCAGAGATGAGCAAAGGTGAATGTAAAAATTTTTATAACTTCAAAATTCTGTGAGTCTGTGGGCATTTTTGAAATTTACTTGGAATGTAAAGTTTTATTCAGAAAGTATTGCATAAATTCTAAGTAAAAATAAGATCTCTCAAATTGTGGGGTTACCAATCTAGCAGCTATAAGTGTGTAAATTGATTATTTTATTCTAGGAGGAAAAAAAATTTTAATGCCTTGCTTTTCTTTTGCTGTCTCATTGCCTTTACCACTCTTTTTTTATTTTAACATCTTTCTTGGAGTATAATTGCTTTACAATGTTGTTTTAGTTTCTGCTGCATAACAAAGTGAATCAGCTATACCACTCTTGATAATGTTTGGAAGAAACAGACTAATTATTTAGGAAAGCATTCATTTTGAGTAATGTGTGCTGAGTTCCCCAGAGGGAAAAATGTTTAATTATTTTGATCAGATTAACACTTACTTTTTATGTTATCACTAATATCTTTTGAAATTTCTCTGGTCATATACTCATCTTCTCAAGATAATAAGAAAGTAGTAAAGCATTTATTGTTTCATTAGGAATTCTATCTGTGGACATGTGTGTAAATGTACGACTATCTAAGGTCAGTGCTGGAGAGTGCCACCCAACTCTATATTGTCTTTGTTGTAGTTACTTCTAACAGAAAAGAATAACAGGCTTCGATTTAATTCACTTTTCTCTTTAATGCATTAAAAAACTCTAGCATCATCTAATTTTAAAGAAACAGGTGATTCAGTAGTCAGTAGCACTCACTATAGATATCTGCTCCTAAATTGACTAGTCTGGAGCCATATGAAGAAGTCAACTCCATCTGGAATTCAGTAACACTTTTTCATATGGTTAATCACCAGATGCTTGTGAAAGAGAATGTTGTCAAGGCTGGTAGGCCTGAAATTAGCTGTACAGCTGCATTTTGGCTATAGGCAAACCCTATAACAAGATTCGAGTGTATGGAGGCAAAGATAGCTATGACTCCCGTACTCCTTTTTATCCTCCAATGCTAAAAGTGCTGTATTAATAAAATAAAAAGTATCTGAGTTTATAAGAAGCAGTCTCTATCACTTCCTGAACTCCAAATTAAAGCTGAATATAATCAGCATGTACCTAGATGAGCAATATTAACACAATGTCTTTGAGACTTTATAGCTGGCATGTGCAAATTTCTGAATTTTCTTTATGTGACTAATTTTATTCTGATACATTTCTTCTGATCAGGATAATAGGTTTTGGTTTTTAAAATTATGTTTTGCTTTGTTTATAGTTCACCGGCAATGTCCTAAACATTTTGAAAGCTAACATAGGATTTGGAGATTGTTGAATTGGCCTGCTGTAGAATGCTTTTGAATGCCTGGAATTTAAAAGTTAGTATCAGCTATGATTGTTTTTTTGATCGAGGACTACCTACTTGAAGATATCTAAAATTTATAGATCTCTTAAATTATCAATAATATCTCTATTTTGAAGTTTTAACATTTCTTTTTTGAGTGTCATCAGTAGTCTTAGCCATACATAGGAACAGGAGGCCAACTATTATTCCATTTTACCCAAGCAGAAAATTGAATTTAGTATCTGGTGTGTGTTACACAGTGACTATTTGGTTAAGGATATTGGAGCTTGTTTCTTATCTAGTGAAGCATTATGGGAATTAATGCCTTCAGACATTTGCCACTGAATTTCTTATATTGAAACACTAAACCAGGTCTTTTGGAGGAATCTTTATCCAAAGTAGCCTTGGGGGAAGGGATCATTTGTCTCCTTTTTGACCAGTAATCAAGGTCTATATTTGTTGATTTGGATTGGGAGAATTTTTTCTGCTTTAATGGTAAGCAAATAACCTGTAATGAAATTGAATTGAAACTGTGAGACTTCTGGAATAAACTTTTTCCTATAGAAGTATAATTTAGTGTAAAAAAATACATAAATCTTTGCATATACAACGTAGATATACAGTCATTGAAAATGACTCTGTCAGAGACTCTTTTATTTTGTGAAAATTGCACATATCAAAGATCATTTGCTTCTAAGCAGACTATACTTCAGATAAATGTATAGAATTAAAGATGTGCCAAAGAAAGTCTTAGTAAATGGAGGCGCTAGACACATACAGAACTTTTACAGCATTATTTCATCTGCCTTTGCTTTGCTTGGATGCTGCTGTAACTATCCCTCATGATGAATGATTTTGTCATATCTCCTTGCAAAGATAAAGTAGGATTTCTCAGTAAACAAAAGTGTCCCATGATGCAGTCAGCTTTAAGCAACCCACAGATCCAGATGCCGCAAAGCTCAGATGTGAGCGTGGCCAGTTCTAGTAAGTCTATTCCTAACCTGTCTCCCTTCTTTTTCTCTATGCCACAAGAATATAGAGGCCTGAAGTCAAGATTAACATACTGTGGGAAAAGAATTAGAGAAAGTGAGAAGAAATCTACTACTCCCCCTCTCCAAGGCTTGTCAGCTCTGCCTGCAGGAGGGGAGACAATTTTATTCTAAGTTCAGTTCAGTGTGTTGATTATTATATGGGACACTATTGTCTGATTTTTGAATCTAGACTGTGCTTTGGACTTAAAGTGGTTGTATAACTGTAGGAAGTTGTGGGGCCTAGAGATTTTTAATTTAGGGTCAGGGAAAAAAACTTCCAGTACTGAATAAATTTTAAAGGGGCAGTAGGAGTAAAAGGTAAAGATGCATTTTGATTACATCCCATACGTTATGCTTGATTAATTCGTGTAGAAATTAATCAGAGGGAGGAATAGCATCTCCAAATACATAACTAACAAGCTAAAACGTAGCCACTTCTGAAGGGAAGGGAACCTAGTAGGCTTGCTGATGCTAAGCTGCCTGCAACCAGTAAAGGTTGTGGCTGTTTTTTTAAGTCCTCCAATTCTTTTGATCAATACTTTAGATGGGAGTGAGATTATATATTTATGAAATGACTCTCCAAATTATGAAGTTGATAAAGATGCAAATTATAATTATTGAGAACTGTTTGGTTATGGAATAGTGATTTGATGGGAGATCTGTGATACGTTAGAATGGCACAGCCTCAAAGTCCTCAATTATGAGGCTACATTTCTGGAAGTAGGCAACAGAAGTCTTACAAAATTAAATAAAAACATAGTGACTTAAGAGAATGAGAAGATAAACCACAGACTGCGAGAAAATTTTGTGAAAGACATCTGACAAAGAACTGTTATCCAAAATATAAAAAGAACTCATGAAATTAAACAACAACAAAATGAACAACCCAATTAAAAATGGGCAAAAAACCTAAACAGAGACCTCACCAAAGAAGATACATAGAAGGCAAAAAGTATGTAAAAAATGGCTTCACATTTATATGTCATTAGGTACTTGCAAATTGAAACAACAAGGTAATACCACTACACAGCTATTAGAGTGGCCAAAATCCAAAACACTGACAACACTGAATGCCAGCAAGTATGTGAGGCAAGAGGAACTCTCATTTATTGCTGGTGGGAATGCAAAATTGTACAGCCATTTTGGAAAACAGTTTGTTTCTTATAAAACTAAAAATACTCATACTATATGATCAAGAAATTACACTCCTTGGTATTTGCCCAAATGAATTGAAAACTTATGTCCACACAAAAACAGCACAGGAGGTTTATAGAAGCTTTATTTTTAATTGCCAAAACTTGAAAGTGACCAAGATATTCTTCAATAGATGAATGGATAAATAATCTTTGATACTTCCAGAGAATGGATTATTATTCAGTGCTAAGAGGAAATCAGCTATCAAGCCATGAAAAGACATGGAGAAAATTTAAATATATATTAGTAAGTGGAAGAAGCCAATGGAACAAGGCTGCATACTGTATGATTCCAACTATGTGTCATTCTATGACAAAGGCAAAACTATGCAGACAGTAAAATGATCAGTGGTTTATGGGGGTGGAAAGAGGGAGGGAGGAATGAATAGATGGAGCACAGAAGATTTTTAGGGCAGTGAAACTCTTCTGTATGGTACTGCGATGGTGGGTACATGTCATTATACATTTGTCCAAACCCATGAAATATACAACACCAAGAATGAACCCTGGTGTAAATTATGAACTCTGGGTGATAATGATGTGTTAATGTAGGTTCATTGATTGTAACAGATACCATTGTGGTATAGGATGTTGATAACCGGGGAGGTTGTACATGTGATGGGATATGGAGTATATGGGAACTCTCTGTTCTTTCCACTTAATTTTGCTGTGAACCTAAGACTACACTGAAACATAAAGTCTGTTATTAACAAAAAGTGTAATCATTGATTGATTATTTATTTGTTCAAAACTATTAATTTCATGCCCTTTGTGTGTTTGGCATTCTGTTGTGTATGAGGCAAACAAAGATAAGTAAACAGTTTAATTGGGAGACAAATAAATAGTAAAATGTATAAGTACTGCAATTGAAATAGAAGCAAAATGCCTCAGCAGTCGCTAACTCAGATAAGAAGAAAGAGTGAAAAAAAAGCAAAGGTACTAACTCAGCTTTAGTCAGGCGTAGAAGTTTCACAGGAGATAAGAGTTGAACTGAGTATTGAAGTATCAATTTTCCAGTTGGCCTTTCAGGCAAAGGCAATAGAGGCATTAAAATATGAAGAACTGTGGCAACTATGAAATATGATTGATCAGCTCTCCTGAATGTCATCCACTGGACCACCATCATCATTCTAATTACGGTGCTATAACGTTATTTTCTTGATGGCGAAGCTCTACATATGTGAAGCTCTACATATGTAGTGGGTAAATGAGGATACAGTTGATTATGAAAAATAGTATTATCTAGGTCAGGTTTAGAGGAGGAATTCATATTAAGATGTCTATTAAAATACTGTCAAAATTTTCTTTTAATAAATCTGAATTATGTATTTTTCTAGCTATCTTAATTAGCTTACATAGTTTAGATTTAATTAGACTATCATGGAGCACAATAGAACCTCTGCATTTGCTCAATAAATGAATGTTTTAGTCAATAGATTGTTTTTGAACAGGGTGTTAGTTTATGATGCTCCTTATATCAGTGATTAGTCCAATCTAACATCCTAATGGAAAGGTCTGTTTCCTTTCCAGCTAATGTGATAAACACCAACAGTTCAGCATCAACACTTTAATTACATACAATGAAAGCTAATACTAGACAAATTGTGTTCTGTTGACTGCCTTCGGTGGAGTGGACTTCAGCAATTGAAATAAGCTCTTTAAAGACAAATAAATGGTGTACATGCAATGCATGAACACTATTATTGCTATAGGTTTGGACATAGACTTTTCACAGAATCACTCAGGGTGGCAAGGGCTGTAGATTTGAGTTCACTTAATGTGTACTGCTATATGCTTGGCTGTGTGTGGAGGCACTTATTATTTTTATTCTTTTTAAAATTTTACTGTATGTTATTAGTAGGGAGCTGATGTTTTTATATTATGCAGTCTCACATTGTTTTTAGGAGCTGAATGTGGTCATCTTCCTTTACAGAGTGAGTTTATTACCCTCAAATACCACTCTTCACCACATCTTCTTATTCAATATCTAAGTTATATAATATCACAAAGACTATGGTTAGAAGGGAAGAATATTTTCCACAATGGGTTATTTAGTGACCAGAGCATATGATACATGTTTAAAAAATAAATTATGAGCTAAATGATGAAACAAGGCATAATATATTAACTCTAGGAATTTGGGTTAAGTTGCTAGGCAATAAGAGAGTAAAAATAATTAGTGAGGGCTCAAGAAATATCCAGACATATTTTTCAGTCCAATTTTCCTGAGACAACATCTATTTTGAAAAATTATGAAAACATCTTCGACTTTTTAGGATCTACTGTGAAAATAGTGGTAAATGAAAGAAGCTAACAATATTTCTTGTAAAAAGAGGCTTGAATATCCTTGATGAGTTTCACAGGCACTTTTTAAAGGACCATTTTAACCCATTCATGGAAACATCTTTTGAGTAGTCACCTGGCACTGTGGTATGGAGGTGTCGGTCATGCACCTGGCCTTCAAGGAACTCACAAAAAGTAAACCAATCATTACAGTAATAACAAGAGTTTACTGTGCACTTTGAATATGCCAGGCTTTGTTCCAAATATTTTACACTTGTTATATCATTTTAGCTATACAGTAATCCCAAACTATAGGAACTATTATTAATTCCACTTTGTGGATGAGAAACACAGAGGCATGGAGAAGGTGAGGACACTTGCCCAGTATCACACAACTAGTATGAGGCACTGTTAAGATTAAATTAGGATCTGCCCATCCCCAGAACCCATGTGGTTTACCAGTTTGTGATTCAGCCTTCTTCCAGTATGTAGAGTTAACCACTGTGATGGAAGAACTCCTGAGTGGTGAGGCTATCTAGAAGAGAAATGCCTAATTCTAGACAAAAGAAATAGTGTGGGAATATATATTAAAATAGAATTTAAGGGAACTATAAGTAGTTCAGCATAGCTTAAGTATATACATCATGAATGTCAGGAAAGGAAGGAAGGGAGGTTGACTATGACTGGATTATGAGGCCTAGGGGAAACTGGAAAAGAAGGTAGGAGAATAACATGTTTGGATAGGATTTTAGATACAATAGAAAGTGAATAAATTGCTAACAGGGGAGTCAAGTTTGGAGGCTAGTAAGTTAATCCAATCAAGAAGTGATGAGGGCCTGAGGAAAGGCAGTAGAAATGAAAACTACAAAAAAAAATGTCCAGGAATAGTTCAGTGTTAGAAGTGACAAACCTTGGTGATGTATTTGGTTTGGGATGAAGAGAGGGAGAAGTATAGTATAACTTCCAGGTTTCTGGCTTGGAGGACCAGGTGGAGGCTGATGCACATCACTTATACAGTGATCTGGAAACAGATTTGGCGTGGGGAGAGAAGGAGAAGGTGTTGGTTAAACTTGGGATTCACTGATTTGAGTTGGCTGATTAGGTAGAACTGGAACAAAGACTTTCCTATCTGTCATCAGCATATGGGTAATAGTTGAAGCCAGGAATTTAGATGAAGTCATCCATGGAGAACTCATAGAACACCAAGCATTGAGACCCAAGGGTGGAACTCTATATAATATTAAAAATAATGAGGGGCAGGAAAATGAGGACCCTGGGGAAGAGTGGCCTGAAAGGAAGGAGGAAAACCAGGAGAGAGTAGTACCAAGACAATTCTCTTGGTTGAGAATAGCATGTACAAAAGAGGGGGCAATTCAGGAGTCCTAATACTAGTTACATGAACTTAATTCTATATCTAATTTCTTTAAAATTACTTTCCTAAACTTTCCTGTACTTACTCATTAAAATACTTCTGATCTCAAATCCTGTGAGATTCCTCCCACATCAAACTCTGGATTCATGGGAAGGTGAAATTATGCATTCATAGGAGGAAATACCATAAGCCCCAGGTAGAAAACACCTTAACACACAACATTCTGCTTAAGATACCCAGAAGTATTTTCCTTCATTGATATGCAGTTATTCTTGCACGTTTATAACCTTTTCTTAAGTTCATACTCTACTACTATGTTGGGTGTAGACAGAGGTAAGAGATAGGGAGAAAGTCTCTCACACATGAAGAGAAAAGAAAATGATGAAATGCAAAGTTGGGAATAATTTTCTTTTGAAACCTGCAGCACCTGCTACATTTCTTGGAACTTAAAATGGCCTCTGTTGCTTTAGCTACTGCTCTAACCATCTGCTGAGCTGCAGAGAGGTGGTCTGCAGCAGCTGAAAACCACTACAAATTCTGCAAGTCAGGCTTGTTGGCACAGTAAGGAAGCCAGGGATGTATTGATGCCAAGTGCAGGTCCTGTTTCTTTCCCTTTGCTGCCATGAAAAAAATTAACCAAGGCCTTAAGAGCTGCCATCGACATAAACATGATTTAATGTCTCTTTAGCATTTTCAGAACCACAACATTAGCAGAAGCCTTGGAGATGTGTAAGAGTGGAATATCGAAAGTAGTTCTCTGGCAAACCATTTTAAAAGCATATGTTGTGAGCATACTTCAGTACAGCTGCCTATTAGGTGACAGTACTTCAAACACATAGAACATGAAGGAAACGTACCTTCTGTTTTGTTTATAGGATGGCAACTGACATCTGTCTCTGTTAAGTGTGGGAACAGATTTCCTGCTCTCTCTTCCATTTTCCATGCTTCTCTCAAGCATGGCGAAGAAAGCCCTGGTTAAAATAGGAGAGCTGTCAGTATGAATCCATAAGTGCAGTAATCTATGTAATTATTTATTTACATAACCATCTCTTTGATTGTACAGGGAACTTCTTAAGAGCTGGGACCAGATCTTTTTTTGGTTTAAGTCCTAGCATTTCTTACTAGTTTGTGAATTTGGGCAAGAGACTTATCTGCTTGGAGCCTCAGTATCCTCATGTGTGTCTCACTGGTTCTGTGATGCTGAATGATGCTACCATTTTCAAAAGTACCTAATTAGATGCCTGACACATACTAGATGCTCAATAAATGTCTATTGAATAAAAGTTATGTCACTGTTGCAAAAGATTGTCTTTGAATTCTAAAAAGTATATAATTATTTTAAAATATTCTGCAGTTACAGGCAAACAATTCCAATTCATTTATAGTCTTAAATGAAGCTCTTCTTTTAGTGTGAATGCAAAGATTTGCATTACATGTTTGCGTTGTAGTTTTATGAACACTCTTCCTTCATCTGTGAAGCAAGTCTGTGGCTAAAATTTGAAGGGGTTTGCTGGACTGCTGGCTTTATGTGGTCAGTCAGAGAATTCAGAGGAATCTTACCTTACCAATCCTTTAAAGAACTGGAGAGTTTAGACATGATCCCTGTTTTTAGATCCTAGCCCATATTCCCTTTCCTCTGTTCTATCAAAATGTAATTTTGTTTTAAGACACTTCTTACAACTACCTGTTTTTTGGAAAGCTGACTTAAAAACTAATTCATATTGGTTAAATGGCTAAAAATGGCTTAAAGCAGTGCTTTTAAAACTGTGTTCTGTGACTTCCTAGGGATTTTTCAGGGAAGCCTGAGGCTCAGGGTACTTTATCCCCAACACCAGTCTTATTCAGAAAAGTTCTACCTTTTATAAAATAAGTTTTATATTTATATATATAAATATATATGTATATATATTTACTTAAAGAATAGGTTTTACTGTTTTAAAATAGGTTAAGATTTGTCTTTAAAAAAGATTTAAGATTACTGACTGGGCTATCTCCTTTCAGCTCATGGACTTTTGTCATGAGACTCAATAATTTAACTGGAAGAATTCCTTAATCCTAGAATCCTAGCAAGTGATAGGAAATGATAGTCACTACAGATCACCATGCAGTCACCAAACAAATGAAGCAGATTTACTTCATCTCTCTCTGTAACAGAGTTACTAAATTGGTGATAAAGTATTTGATGTGGAATATTTGTACTTCAGTAATTCATTTAGCAAAGCATATCATGTATTCTTGTGGAATAGAAGTATGAATAGAATGTCCTTACAATTAAGTGAACTAATAATTGACAGAATATTAACCAAATGATCTGATTTATAGATAAACATCTATCTGGAGAGAAATTTCTGTTGATAACCTCCAGGCTGTGTGGTATAGTCTTGTCGTATTCACTCATTTTAGAGTTAGTGACTCGGATGAAACTATAGAGGGAAGTCTCATCAAATTTGCACATGACAGAGCTGGGAGGGATAAAGAATGTGTTGGATGGCAGAATTAGGATCACAAAAGATCTTGACAGGCTGAAACAATTTGAGCTGAAGAAAATAATGAAATTTAACAGGGGTAAATGTGAGGTCCTGTTCTTGGGTCAGAAACCAGAAATACAGCTGCACTTGCAGAGGATGGAGAAGTTGCAGGCTTCTGAGTAGAATGTGTGAAAATGCTTAGAGGTATTAGATGACAGTCATATTTCTAGAAATCAACAAGTGATGTGGATGTCCTCAAAGCTAATGTAGGCTTAGGGGATGCATCAATTGAATAAATAGAATGTAGGACGAACTTTTAAGAATGTTTAGATTTTTGCAGTGATAATGTATTGAGAGGTATTTAGACAAACTGAAACACATTCAAAAGAGACTGAATATAAAGAGACTTTAAACTCTTGCGTGAAGAAAGTTCAGACCCTGAACTTCAGGGAATAGATTCCGTATGGCCTAGGGAGAAGAATAGGATGTACCAAAGGCATCTAAAAATATTTAAATTATCATTTAGAAATTTTTGGTGTAAAGAGAGGGGGGAGAAGTCAGATCACTGAGAAGTCTCAGAAAGACAGCATTTCAAAATAAGAAAGAACTTTTTCACAGTAAGAACTGTCCAAATAGGATGCAGCCTCCACAAGATAATTTGTTCCTCTCAAAGTGCTAGATTAGACTGGACTAACACTGACAAAGATGTAGAGTGAATACGTTTGTAAAGATGGCTTAATGAGTTAACTTGCAAAATCTCTTCTAGCCTGATATTTTATAAGAATTTAAGACACAGTAACAAGCCTGTGGGATGATGTTTTTAGGCAGAATGGCTTTTCTTTCACCTTTCACCTTGGATGCAACTTCATAGCTGTCTCTTTCCTGTATTAACCAAAAACATACTTAGATTTTAAAATTTAGGATATTATAACAATTACCTTACCTTTTTACTCAAAATTTTAAGATTCCACAATAGGAAAACATGATTGAATGAAATAATTCTTTCCAGACTCTAGACAAAGCCAAGTGCTTTAGAAGGCAAGTAATCATAAAATTTGAAAGCATTCCTTCATTAAGAAGTCTGAGTAATTAAATCAAATAAAGAAACAAAAAAACATAATAATGTTGCCTTTTATAAACGTTTCATTTTACAGACTCAATTTTGAATAAAAGGTATTGAAAAGAAAGGTGTCTTCATTTGTTTCTAGGTAGGAGAGATCCTGATCTCTTTCTAGTTTTGCTTTCAATCTGCCAAGCCATGTGAACCCTTTAGCTGTAGTTTAGGCGTTTAATTAGGTAGCCTAGCAAAATGCAGTCTCCTGACATAGGCAAGTAATGATTGCTAGATATGCCAATCAGGGCTCTTAATTGCAAATAATAGAAAATAGATTCATTTAAACACCTTTGTTGATTCAGTAGGTCTAGAGTGGGACCCAATAGTTTAAATTCCTAAGTTCCCAGGGGATGCTGATGCTGTGGTTGTGGACCACACATTAAAAGATATCAAACATTTTCAGAATTGTTGGGAGTTCTGGAGGAACAGACTTGAGGCTAAACTTTTACGAACAATGTTCTATACTCAACTGGGCTTGATGAGGAAACCTTTGACTCTACTGTGGGCACTGTGAAGCAGTGTATTCCAGCAATTAGATCTTTCCGCAACTACTGGTGATACCAGTGATGATTCCAGTTTTGCATCAGGAATTCAACTTGCATCTCGTGATCCTCCAAAATCCAGATGCCTCTGATGCTACCCACACCATGCTTATGTATTAATGAAAAGTCATCCATGGATGACCCTATGGTTGGTGCCTAGATCACATGTGTTTATGTGGCTATGAGGGAGTCTGGGGATTTTAGTACTTTCTCCTACATTAGGAAAGCAAGAGTCACATTTGTAGAAACAAATGTATTAAAATTAGAAAATTCTACTACTAAATTAACCTCACTAGCACATTTTAAAGCTTAGTTTAATTTATTGACTTTCAGCTTTCTACTTTTATGAGACATCTGAACTCAGGGAGAAAAATCTCTTCTGGAAACTGCCATGCATGATACTGTGAGAAGAAAGACAGTGAAGCTATGTATTGATAAGTTCTTCTGATGTGACCCCTTTGAGATTCCATGAAAGCGTTTATAGTTAGAAATGCTTCTGCTTACTAGGGACTGTGCTAGGTGCTGAGAAAGAAAGAATGAGACATGAATTGAGAGTTGAAGAGTTTGCAGTTTAGTAAGGGAAATAGTCATTAAATAGAATATTTCAATTTAGACAATTATTTTTAGTTACACAAGATTAGATTCCAGAGAAAATATGGTTTACATAAGTTCATTTGTTCATCCTTTCCTCTTTTGTTCTCTTCTCTTGTGATTTGCTGACTAACTTTAGTGTTGTGTTTGGAGTCCTTTTTCTTTTTTGTGTATCTATTGTAGATTTTAGGTTTGTGGTTACCATGAGGTTTTGATATAGCAGTCTATATATAAACAAGATTGTTTTAAATTGCTGGTCTTTTCATTTCAAATGCATTTCCAATATCCTGCATTTGTACTCTCTGCTTCTAACGATTGCTGGTTTTGATATCATATTTGTGTGTGGATGATTTCCTACCTTTACTGTGTGTTTGCCTTTACTGGTGAGCTTTTCCATTCATAGTTTTCTTGTTTCTAGTTGTGGCCTTTTCTTTCCTGCCTAGATAAGTTCCTCTAGCATTTGTTGCAAAGCTAGTCTGGTGGTACTGAATTCTCTTAGTTTTTTCTTGTCTGTAAAACTTTTGACTTCTCCATTGAATCTGAATGAGAGCCTTGCTGGATACAGTATTCTTGGTGGAAGAGTCTTCCCTTTCATCACTTTAAATATATTGTGCCACTCCCTTCTGGCCTGTAGAGTTTCTGCTGAGAAATCAGCTGATAACCTTATGGAAATTCCCTTGTATGTTATTTCTTGCTTTTTCCTTGTTGGCTTTTCATATTTTTTCTTTGTCTTTAATTTTAGTCAGTTTGATTACTATGTGTCTTGGTGTGTTCCTCCTTGGGTTTATCCTGCCTGGGACTCTCTGTGCTTCCTGGACTCGGGTGACCATTTCCTTTCCTCATGTTAGGGAAGTTTTCAGCTGTTATCTCCTCAAATATTTTCTCAGGTCCTTTCTTTCTCTCTTCTCCTTCTGGGACCCCTATGATGCAAATGTTGGTACATTTAATGTCCCAGAGGTCTCTTAGGCTGTACTCATTTCTTTTCATTCTTTTTTCTTTATTCTGTTCTGCTGTAGTGATTTCCACCATTCTGTCTTCCAACTCACTTATCCGTTCTTCTGCCTCATTTATTCTGCTATTGATTCCTTCTAGTGTATTTTTCATTTCAGTTATTATATTGTTCCTCTCTGTTTGTCTGTTCTTTAGTTCTTCTAGGTCTTTGTTAAACATTTCTTGTATCTTCTCGATCTGTGCCTTCATTTTTTTCCCAAGATCTTGGATCCTCTTTACTATCATTACTCTGAATTCTTTTTCATGTAGATTGCCTATCTCCACTTCACTTAGTTGTTCTTCTGGGGTTTTTATCTTGTTTCTTCATCTGGGACATATTCCCCTGCTGTCTCATTTTGTCTGACTTTCTGTGATTGTGATTTCTGTTCCACAGGCTGCAAGGTTGTAGTTCTTCTTGCTTCTGCTGTCTGCCCCAAGGCTATCTGATAGGCTTGTGCAGGCTTCCTGGTGGGGGGCACTGGTTCCTGCCCAGTGGTGGGTGGAGCTAAATCTTGTCCCTCTCGTGGGCAGGGCCGTGTCAGGGGGTGTGTTTAGTGGGAAGCTGTGTGCTCAGGAAGACTTTAAGCAGCCTCTCTGCTCATGGGTGGGGCTGTGTTCCTGCCCTGTTGGTTGTTTGGCCTGAGGCATCCCAGCACTGGAGCCTACAGGCTGTTGGGTTTGATGAAGTTTTGGTGAGAAAATGGTAACCTCCAGAAGGGCTCCTGCCAATAAGTACTCCCCAGAACTACTGCCACCAGTGTCCCTGCAGTGAGCCACAGCTATCCCCTACCTCTGCAGGAGACCCTCCAATACTATCAGGTGGGTCTAGCTGAGGCTCTGATGAGGTCACTGCTTTTTTCCCTGGGTCCTGCTGTTCACAAGATCTTGTATGCGCCCTCCAAGAATTGAGTTTCTGTTTCCCCCAGTCCTGTGGAATTCCTGTGATCAAACCCTGCTGGCCTTCAAAGCCAGATTCTCTGGGGGCTCCTCCTCTCATTGCCAAACCCCCAGGCTGGGGAGCCTGATATGGAGCTCAGAACTTTCACTCATGTAGGAGAATTTCTGTGGTATAATTATTTTCTAGTTTGTGGGTCGCCTACCCAGAGGGTATGGGATTTGATTTTATTGTGATTGCACCCCTCTTACCATCTTGTTGTAGCTTCTTTTTTGTCTTTGGATGTAGGATATTCTTTTTCTTGGTAGGTTCCAGCATTTTTTTTTTTTTTTTTTTTTTTTTTTTTTTTTTTTGTCAATGGTTGTTCAGTAGTTAGTTGTTATTTTGGTGTTTTTATGAGAAGAGGTGAGCTCATGTCCTTCTACTCCGCCATCTAGTCTCTGTCTCTCTGGATGGACATTCTTTATTTGATTGATTCCAAAAGAGGTATAGCCATGGATAGTTCCTTTTTTTCCTTTTCCTTTGTGCTTCATCTAGTTTCACTTGCTCTAGTGCAGAGGCCTTACACTTGGCCCAGAGTTCCCAGTGCAAAGTGGCTACACCTGACACTTCAGCTTGGTGGGCCATATGCCAGAGTGCTGCACACACAGTCATAAGTTCATTTGTTCAAAATGACTTATATATATATCTACAGTTACATGAGAACTGTAAATATTTTTTATCAGAATTTCATTTTATTTTAACAGAAAAATAGACAGAAATATAAAAGTGAGATAAACCAAAGATTTTCTTCCCCATAAAAGAAGAAAACTTCCTCTTTTGCAATGGCACTGGAGAAAAATGAGGAAATAAAGTCTTACAAACTTAAGGAATGGAGGCAAAACCGTGGGAAACTTTAGGATAACAGGATAATGGGAACATTGTAGTCATTTTCCTGCAATGTCCTTCCCTCTTCACACTCCTTCCATTCCTGGCTCTTCTCTACCTAACCTCCATCCATGGTGTGCCTCAGGCCTGGGTTCCTATCCCCTACTCTACCCTCTTCTTAGGAGACTCATCTGTTTCTGTATGTAAATGTTGATTGGATTGACCTCAACTCTTTTTGTTTCTTTTTTATCCTATAAAACTGTAAATATAGATGTTTGTATTTTGGATTTCACTTTTCACTATAAATAAATACATAACAGAATAATGCTTCAAATGCAGTGCACAGGCCACAGATCAGAACACTATCCAAAGGCCACATCTAAATTGAGAGTACTGTCACTTATAACATGGGGATAATGAATCAAGTTAGCATTATTTTCTTTTGTTGTATCCCTTTTCTCACATTATTGGGTCCTTGTAACCTGAACATTTGTCAAGTAGAGGAGCATCTTTATAATGTTCAGCATTAATGACAATGATTTGACTGATACTAAGGGAACAGACAGAAGGGTCTTGTAGTTTAGTCTGCAGAGTAGAGGTACTTTGTTAGAGGATAGTACACCTCAGCAGAGTTGTCAATGAAGATTATCAATTAATCAAGAGAAATTAGGGGACAAGAAATTTATGAGCAGAGGACTAGAGGTGTGGAATGCTTTGTTACATTTGGAGAAAATTTAGGCACATAAGAAACTTGTGTTATGAGGGTTGGGAGAGGGGGTAGGTGAAGTGATAGGCTAGACTGTGGAAGTGAGCAGAGGCTAGATCACGGAGGGCCTCTCTTGCCGTTGTAGAGTGACATCGTGCACTTTACGTGTGAAGCTTGTGTCCTCCGATACCCCACTCCCTTTCTGATAGGGAAACTGCATAGTTGAGCAGAGACAGACCACAGACAGTCTCATATACCACACAGGTGGATCAGTGTGTGTATCCTCCCTGTGATGATGGCTGGTTGTCTTCCAACATCTGTTGTCCCTTATTCCTTTTAGTAATCAAATCCCCAGAGCTTTAGCTGGACATGTTGCTGCCGATTGAGGGGCTACATCTTTTTGGTTTTCTTTGAAACTAGGAATGGATTGAATAATACAGAAACTCTGTCAAGTACCCACTTTATATAGGCATGTATTTTACATTTTCAAATACAGAAAGCCAAAGAGATTGGGATCTTCATACCACCAGCCTATATTTCTCTCTTCCACTCTCTTTTCCTCACTTTCTTTATTTTTCTTCCTTCCCTCCCTCACTCCCTCCTTCCCTTCTTTCCTTCCTTCCTTCCTTTCTTCTTTCCTTCCTTCCTTCCTTCCTTTTTGCATCATTCATTGGTTCTTCAAGGGAGACCATTTAAAAGGACAAAATGAGAAGCCAGAATGATTAAGCCACTAATATTCTCCATCCTAAATAATGGGATATCTGGAGTTGCTTCTGTATATTCACTAATAAAGCTGACTTTATGAGACTACACCATGATGTTTCCAAGGGAATTATCATCCTGCTCTCCTATTTCTTTTTGTTACATATTTAGTATTTAAGGTTCTAAGGAATGAACAAAGAAGGAATATATTTACTATTTCTCACTGTATATATATCATCAGTAACCCTTTAAAGATTTTTTTCATGGTCAAGAACATTGGTTTCTCTAAGTAATGAGAGTTAGCTGTTCTTATATTAAAAGAAAATGCTTTAAAAATTCTGCCACCATTAGTATTTTCTGAATATTTAAGCTAAGCTTTTTTGCAGTGGTTAGATTTATTTAAATATAATATATTCTTATTAATCATTTACATCCCTGGGCTTAATGCAGATTGCTTCTATTTTAGCTGTTCAGTTTCAAAACACCTAATTCATAAATGGAGAGACCAGGTGAGCTTGAAATGGCTTTGCTTCCTCACGCTGTGAAAGGAAGCTAGCTATGCCATGCTTTTGCCACAGAGGGGCATTACTGGACTTCTCTTTTGTATCAGTCTTCTCTATAGCAAGAAAATAATCCCCTAGAACTCATTTTTCATTACCTTTAAAAGGAAAATAATATATTAATGCACCAAAAAACCCCTCAGAGCTAGCGACCACTTACAAGTTATATGTGATTTTTAAGCTAGAGAAATATTTTCCTGAGTAGATTATCACAGGCAGCATAATTCTTTACATCTTCTCAAGACAGAAGCAATTATTTCTTTTCTAGCCATATCAAATTTCCTTATGTAAAATACTTCAATATTTCAAGGAAAGCTATGACCCTTATTTCAATAGAATGCTGGGCCGAATAGGACTTATGAAAACAATGCATCTCAGTGGCAGCATCTGCCACCTGAAAGAGGCTGCAACTTTCATTAGAGAACAGTCAAACTAGAGAACAGTCAAACTAGAGATATGTTTTGAAATTGTGGTCTCTATTCCCCCTGTGCACCGCCCCCACCCCAAAACAGAAAAACTACTGGTGCATATTTTCTTGCTGCTTCCTAAACACACATAATATCAGGTTTCAGAAAGGGGAAAGAAACAGGCAGAGGTGGAGAGAACAAGACACTAATAAGATCCTGTATTTATATAGTACTTCCAGTACAACGGGCATGAACCTGATTCCTCATATATAATACAAGGTAATGGAAATGATTATCCAGTCCAGTTTGAGTCTGAATCTAAATATGATCCTAATTAAGGTCGTGATCACAAGATTCACACATGTACAATACTTTCAAGCAGAGCATAATTAAAATAGTGCTAAAGAGCCAGTCTTCTAATATTTCCCTTTAGAAAAAAAAGCATCAACACAGCTGCGAGGGTTGTTCTCTAGAAGTTCCTGTAAAATAGAACAACAGTGCAAAGGTCCCCATGCAGTGGCTAAGCCACAAGTCAAATTAAAATGGACAAGTGTCTTCTTCCCACCCAATTCAGTTTGGGTTAATCATGTCTTGGCATTTTCATTTGCCTTCCTCCAGCCACAGGGCGAATGATATTCAGTTTCATTTTGGGGGAGCTGGTTAATTTCATTTCATGACCTCAAATTAAGTATTCTACTTCAAAGATATTAAAAAATTTTATGCCAATTGCTATTGAAAATTTATGAGAATTGCAATTTCATCTTGCTTCACTGCTTTTCTACATCTCTTCTCTTTTCAACTGTTTCATCAGTACTTTTCCTTCAGCTGTTTGGTGTCATTTCCCTTCCAAACACTTCTTCACATCCACTTGTGATGTTCAACATAATTATTCAACTCCTCGTGGGAGAAGTAACAAGAACTTGCCCTGAGGCTGTGCCCGATCCCTCAGCAATTGTTAGGGACACAGAGAGGTTTAGTGCTCCTTGTTATCTGGTACTACTATATGGGAGTGTCTATTGGTAAAATCCTAGACTGATTTGGGAAAGTTTGGGGCATTTATGGCAACGCTGTTGAATTCTAGTTTGATACCGTGATGAACATAGAAACCTCTTTGATGCTTAAACGGACTCTCAGTCTGTAGGCTGGGAAGTCAGATCTCTGGCACTCCTCGAGTATTCAGAAATGACTGAAAGCATTTAAAGGGGTTCATTTTCCATAATGGATAAAAATGGAATTCTTTTCTATACATATTTATATACATATTTATAGCTTTACTACACCCACCACCACCTTGGAATTAATTCATATACTCAGAATCTGGAAGGCAGTCTGCACAGCCAGGCTCCTGTGTTACTCTTTTCAATTTCTTTCACCACAAACAAACATTGGATATTGACTCCTCATTTTCTGTACTCTCTTTTTCCCACTTATCCCAGTAAAGTCTTGGACTTATGATGCAGAATGAGGTTTATATGATGCAGAATGAGGTTTATATCTAGGTCCCTCTTCCTATCTAGTATCCATCTCTTCTCCTAGCTCAACCTCATCAAAGAATGGAGCCCTGCGCTAAACATTGAGTGACTGGAGTTGAGACCTACCTTCTTTCTTCCCTCCCTCCCCCTCTCTCCCCCTCCCTCCCCCTCTCTCCTTCCCTCCCTCCCTCCCTCTCTTCCTTCCTTCCTTCCTTCTCCTGTTCTTGATAGAACCGATTGTATAGCTGCAATGAAAAAGCTAATAGCTTCCCTTTACAGAATGTCTACAGTATATCAGGAACTTTATACAACCTATCTCATTAAATTTCCCCCAAAACCTTGAGGGTTATTTTAACCTCCACTGTACAGTTTAGGTTATTGAGAGAAGATCTTGCATCTAGTAAGTGACAGAACTGTAATTTAACCTTAGTTCTTTTCCAGAGCCCACATGCTTTGCACTCTGCAACACTGCCCTGGGCACGAGGGGAGAAGAAGCTGACAAGTCTAGTGGGATCAGGCAAGTGGGCATCTCACCATATATAATGTAACCTGAAACATACTCTAATGAAAAAGTAAGTCTAAAGTGCATAAAATGTTTTAGGAGGTAGATGAGGGAGAGGGAATTCTTGAGGTTGCTATCATGGTAGTAAGTTCAGAGAAGTTGTATTTGAGTTGGCCTTTGAACAGTGAGGTAGAATTCATGAAACAGAAAATGGAGCCAGTATTTAGAGTCTATACATTTGTCTGTTTTTCTTTCTTTTATCCTATTGTCATTCTCCCTTTTAAAGATCATATTAATTTCATTCTAAATAGGAATTTTCTCTTCCTTCCCATTTGTGGTTTCTTATTTTTCCTCTTCATTCTGTGTCCCTGTGTTAACCTAATATGTCAAACCTGAAACTACTTAGTTTATAACACCAAGTTAACAGAGAAAGAAGACAATTGTTTTGCACTCCAGTTTTTCTTTCCTTTTGTTTTGTGAGAATATTCTGTAGCACTGACAAAAAAGGTAAATTCTTCTAATTAGGTATGTTGGAAAAGACACATGAAGATGGTAAAATTCAGATGGCATGTGCTGTGGAATAATAAGACATAAAAAATTTTAAAGGACGAAAACTACTAATCTGGAGGGGATGGCTTGAATCAAGAAAGATTATAATGAAATTTTGGAGTGGCTAAAAATGAAACATAATTGAGGTCAATGAAGTTGGAAACAAAAAGACGGAGTATTTAACATGAATTACTAAGGTTATTTTTTTTTAAAGATAGAGTCGTATTACTGAACCGATAAATATAGGTAGATTGAAAGTATATACTTGTTGTGGAAGAGTCTTCAATTATATTTCTGAGACTCAACATATGTAGTATATATATTCCACCTGGAACCTGAAACCAGATTATTTGGTTTCAAATCCTGGTTTCCACCAGACCAGTTAGGCTACCTTGGGCAAATTATTTAACTTCTTTCTTTCTGCCTTAATGTCCTCTTTAGTAAAACAGAAATAGTAACAATAGTACTTACTCATTGGGTTACCAACAGGATTAAGTGAGTTAATATACATAAAGTACTTAGGACAGGGCTTGTCACAGAGTTAATGCTGTGTAAGTGTTTGCTCTTATTATCATTACAGTCATAGACACATAAAAAACATTTAGAGAGTAGAATATATGGATTTGGTGATTAGATAGGGCAGGGGGATAGGATGGTTTTGTAGAGAGAAGGTCAAAGATGACTGTGAGGACTATGCTGAGAAGATAAGTGCATAATGGTACCTATTCATAAAATGATGAAGACTGGAGGACAAACAAGCTTGGGAGTCAAGTTCATGAGCTCAGTTTGCATTATATTGGGCATGAGGTACCTGTAAGCCATGAGGGAGCATAAGTGGAATAGGCAGTGGAAAATATATGGTTATGTTTTGTTTAGAAGTAGAGTCTAGACTAGAGATGTACTCTCAGAAAATATATTGTAATTTAAATCATGCAATATAAGAGATCTTCCAGAGAAAGATAAAGATATTGAGAATGACCTTAGAGGGAGGAAATTAAGTGACCTGGGATTTAGCGTCAAGAGTTTGAACAAGAAATGGCATTATATCTTTAGGAATAACATAGACTCTGGCACAGCTAGCATGGATTTATTTATGGAAGTACTTCATAGAGCTTTAAATTCTAATGTTATTATTTAGAAATATTTTTTGGAGGAAATGTCTTAAAATCTATTTGTATATGATTTAATTTATATTCCCTAGCTACCTATGATTTGAGATGTACAGTTACCTTTCCACAAATGTGGTGTCTATACATCTAGTGGAGATCATGTCTTTGGGTATAGGCAAAATAAACTGCTCTAAGGTGTTCTCATCTGTGGTCACAGTTTACCTGTAAGTGGGGCAAATGACTTGTGTAACTACCCATTTCTGACCTACCTAGGGTATTTTGAATGCTTTTTCTAAACAATTGTATGCCCTGAAGTTTAAATTAATTTTTGCTACATTGTGATCTTTTCTTGTGCTTTTCCTCAGCTGCTGATTATATTGGGAAAGTTCAGCATTAGCTAATAATATTTCTCTACGTTGTGGTACTTTCTTCTAAAGAGCTCAAGACACTCCACACACTTTGCCTCAATTATCTGATTCTGTACTTGCACTTGTAACTATTCCTCTCATCCTATTCTTTGACTTTCAGATGCTTGTTATTCTCTTCCCAACTGCAATTTTCTTATGAATCCCTTTGCCTTGAAATTTTCCAAGACTGCTTAACAGGAGTGCCATATTTAGCTTCTAAATGTGTCTAATTCTCCTCTAGAAGATTATTCTCTTTTCACTTGGTGTCAAGGGATTGACTCAAAATAACTATCCTTTTGTTACAAAGAAAGAGGAGCAGAACCAAAGAAATTCACTAAAATGGTGGCTTCACAATCATTTTAAAAAGGAAAGTCATAAAATGTCTGAATACCAGCAGCTTCCAAGAATGACAGTTCTGAGGCCCTCTATTTGCTCTTTGGGAATTCCATTTGGAAGAACTGATTTGATTTATGATGTCACATTGTGTGAGAGGGAAGGCGGTTCAGTACTAGGCTTCAAGTTTAGATTGGATTCATAGAGACTAACGCTATTATAAGGCTTACTTTTAGTATACACTATTATGTAGCTTCCTTCTTTAGCACCTTGTGTCATCAATGTGGCATTTATCATACACTTTGATTCTTACACACCTGTTTTGTCTCCCTTACTAGATTTAAAATATCTTCTTTTAAGACAACTTCTGTTTGTTTCTCTAATAGCCTGATATACCTTTTAAAAATCTATCAAATGAATAAATATTAATTATGGAGCACCAAATCTCTGTTTTTACTTTCAAAATCAGAACTAATCCAGGTAATTTTAATAAAGAGATCTAGAAAAAGAACCATCATAGCTTGTTCCTCTAGGCATGCCTTTTTAAGTGGGTTAAAAGTAACTTTTTACTTACCACCCCTTTCTCACCAACAAAGGGACTCCTGAAGTCACAATATGAATAATTATTTGGAATGTTTCTCTGCTGGCATTGATGGGCTAATGTTGTTGCTGATAATAAACATAACAATGGTTTGTATTGATTGAGAGCTTTCTGTAGTTTAGATCCTGGATCATAGTAGGAACTCAGGAAATATTTGTTGAAAGAATAAATACAGGGTAGCTTATTAAGTGCTTTGTAGACATGTTCTCATTTAAGTTTCAATAAATTTGTGAAAAATAAAGTACAGTTTTTATCCTCATTTTTCACTTTAGGAAAATAAAGCTCAGCGAGGTTAAGTATATTGCCTAAGGTCACATAGCTGGTGACAGAGATGACTCCATGAAATATCTGGTGTGACTCTCACCACAAAAATCATAGAATCTAGTTGAATCATGCATAAAGGCAGAGTGCTCCCTAGCTCCAATGCCTTCTCAGTCACAGATCCAGGGAAATTGATATGAATCTTATTTCAATCCTATCCAGGCCTTTTGGGAAGCAAACCAGGTGATTTATTGTTCAGTTCCAATGGGAACAAAATCAAACAAGGAGGGGGACAACTAGAGAAGAAACTGAAGCTATAGAATAAAATCAGACTGAGAGCATGATAGGCAGTGTAATATATCTCTCCATTCTACTTTATCTACAGTGAAAATATTAAAGGACTTGTCACCTAAATCATGAAAATTATTTCCATCATGACTAACCTGTAGAATCTGTCAAATTCTTTTCTTAGATTAGGTTATAAGCCACATGCTGTGACCTAAGGCAGCTTGAGGGTTTATTACAATTTGTTTTTTGTCCCTGTCTAAATAAATATGCTAGTTCTTCCAAAGAAGCACTTGATTTCTTATTCTGGCCTAATCTTTTTTAGACTGTTATTCTCCAAAAGGATCTAGCTTTATAAAGGTGATTTTCTGCTCTTTTGTTTGTTTGAGGTTTCTGGGTATCACTTGATATTGCTTGAATTCTTAAAAATATGTGTTTGATATGTGTATATGATCTTAACATCTCATATATTTAATCGACCATTTGTCATTATGTTGCTAGACAAAATATTTCATTGAACACTTGATTCTTCTAATTAATTGATGCAAATAAATCCATAATCAAAAGAATTTGATGAAAAATAATTACTAGATGGTCATTATTTTTTCCAGTTAACAAAAAAGAGAGGTAAAAATTGGAGGCACAAAGATGCCAAATTAACTTTTTTTTTTTTTTTTTTTTTTTTTTTGGTGGTATGCGGGCCTTCCTCTGTTGTGGGCTC
>NC_041222.1:64247943-64269191 GCF_002837175.3 Physeter macrocephalus
CAGCCGCTCCGCGGCATGTGGGATCCTCCCAGACCGGGGCGCGAACCCGGTTCCCCTGCATCGGCAGGCGGACGCGCAACCACTGCGCCACCAGGGAAGCCCCCAAATTAACTTTATCTGAAAAAGTATAGCACAATATATTCTCAATTTATAATCCATGGTAATTGGTTATGGCTATTACCTGTCATTGCATTGCAGATCTTTTGATAGTGGGAAGTCTTAGAGGTCATTTATTTCAACTTTTAAATTTTATAGATGAAGAAATTATAAAAGGCAAATGCTAACAATCACATAGATAATAATTGGTAGAACAAGATTTGAATCTGGGTCTTTGGATGGCTGATATTCCTTAGAATATTAAATTCTTCCATATTACACACATGTTACATTATTAGTAATTTGGTTAAGAAAACAGTGGTATGACTTTGAATTTCTCTATGAAATTCTCCTATGGTAAGAGAGGTCTCTTGAGATATCATCTTCTCCTGGCCAACTAGGAAACTCTAAGTATAGATAGAATTACCAAAATAATGTGGCTGTAAAGAGTTATTTATTGAGTGCCTAGTTTGTGCTGCACTTGTGCTATGTCCCCTAATGTCACCATAAACAATGCTATATAATCAAACAATCAAACAACCATAGGTTTTCAGTGGGTTTGAATTGTTCTTGACTATCCAATAAGAAAACAACTAGGTCTTTGAAAAGCCTTCCTGCGCAGGTAATATGGGTGACTGTGGGAAACCCATAGTATTTTAAATCTGCGGATATTGTTATGTCTAATGTTATCCCTCACACACTAAGGTTGGTATACAGTCAGGAAAACTAGAAACTTGGAGATTTCTGTAGTTTTTTACATAAGCCAAAAGGGAAGAATTCAAATCTATTATCCCTGAAAAATAACTCTCATGGGAATACAAACGCATTGTTGTTTGGAAAAATCAAACCAACCAAACCAGCCGAACCAAACCAGCAGTCAAAAAGAGGATTAAACCTGGAGCAGACTGTTAAAGGTATAGAATGAATCCAGAATTTGAGTGGGTCAGGGAACTTTCAAAGTCATAAAGTAAGTTGTTCTGTGGTTCGGTTGCTTCTCTAGCTGAGTTCTTTGGCTGTGGATTTCCATAAATGATACTTTCATTCTCAGAATGCTTTAATTGTACTTAGAGCAAAAGGTACTGAGAGGTTTACATTCTGGCCCTAACTCTTGGGAACATATACATTCATTCAAGAAATATGGATTGAGCACCTACTAAGTCTCTTGAACTATGTTAATCACAGGGTTAAAAAACTATATAAAAGAGGATCTCTGCCTTTAAGGATATTGTAGTCTACTAAAAGACCCTCACTCAAGTGAATCAACAAAGACAGTGGCAGACGATTAGTATCATGGAAGAGTATTCTCTAAGTATGGACAAAATTTCTGGGAGAAAGCAATTCTGAAAGTGAGTTTTGAAGTATAAGCAGGAGTTTACTAAGTGAAAGAAGTGCAAAAGGGTATTATTGGCATAGAGAATAGAGCACATAAAGACAAAGGAATATAAAACACATTTGTGAAATTCTAAGTAGTCTCTATGACTGTGTGCATCATTAATTTATTTACCAAACTTTTTTTTGAATACCTGTCATGTGCAAGGTAAATTTTAGGCTCTTAGCTATGGCTATGTTCAAGACAGTTATATTTCCTGCTTACATTCTAGAGTAAAGAGGCCCACAATGAACAGATATGATATATTATATAGATGGTAATAAGTAGGTTGACAAAAAACAAAGCAGAGAAAGGGTGATAGAAAGCACCGAGGCATGGAAGGGGTGGGGTGAATTGCTATGTCGTATAGAGTGGTCAGGAAGGCCTCTTGGATAAAATGACATTATCCAAGATAGATACCCCAAGGAAATAAGGAAGATAGCAGATATCTGGAAAGAGCTTCTCAGGGCCAGGGAAGAACAAGTACAGTGACTCAGAAACAGAATCATGCTTGGTGCATTTGAGCAAGGAAACCCAGGGGTCTAGAGCTGAATGAGGAAAGAGGTGATGAATGAGATGCTGAGTGAATGAGCAGGAGAATGGCAGAAAATGAGGTGAGATGGAGAGCAGTGGGGCCTGGCCACAATCAATTTTAAGGATTTTTGCTTTTATTCTCAGAGATATGGAAGTCTATCAGAAGGTTTTAAGTGAAAGAGAATCAGTGATCTGAATTATGTGTTTTAAATGATTGTGCTGGCTGCTATGTTGAGAATAGACTATAGGTACAGAGTGGAAACAGAGAGTCCAGTTACAAGGTTTTTCAACAACCCAGGAAAGTGATGATGGTGTGTTACTCAGGTGGTAGCAGTGGAGGTACTGATATATATTTTGAAGATAAAGCCAACAGGATTTCCTGATAGATTGGACATGGAGTGTAAGAAAAAAACAAAAGTCAAGAGTGATCCTCTTGTTTTGGTGTGAGCAGTTGGAAAAATGATGAAGCTGTTTACTGGAATGAGAATGATGGGAGGAACAGGTGTGAGCAGGAGGGGGTGGTGCATAGAAACCAGGTTCAGTCAACCCTCATATATATGCAGGCTCCACACCTGTGGATTCAACCAACCTCAGATCAAAGAATATTTGGGAAAAAAATTCCAGAAACTTCCCAAAAGCAAAACTTGATTTTGCCATGTGCTGGCAACTACTTATACAGCATTTACATTGTATTAGGTATTATGAGTAATCGAGAGGTGATCTAAAGTTTTGGGAAGCTATGTATAGGTTATATGCAAATACTACACCATTTTATATAAAAGACTTGAGCATATGTGGATCTTGGGGGTCCTGGAACCACAGGCAGATACCAAGGGAAAACTGTATTTGGTTTGGGATATGCTGTTTTTGAGATGACTATTAGAGATCCGAGTGAAAATGAAGGAACTACTTAATATTTGAGTCTGAAGTTTAGGGGAAATTTTAAGGCTAGATATTTAAATTTAGAACACATCAGCCTTTAGATGGTATTTATGTTATGGAACATATTTTAGTGAAAAGCAGTGTGGTATTACATGCTCTGGAGCCAGATTGGATCTGAACATTATCTGTGCAACCTTGGGCAGCTAACTTATCTGTGCTTCAGTTTCCTCTTCTACAAAATAGGAAGATAATAATCATAAGGTTGTTGGGAAGTTTAATTAGATTATTACTTATGAAGCACTTAAAAAGCAGTGTCTGGCACAGAATAAATGCTCAAAAATATAAGGTGCATTTATTATATGTAGGAGTTATGGCATGAGATGAATATAGTGGGACAATCTTTTTAAATTATTAAAATGATTTATCTTTAATTCCCCTTAAATAATTGCACCTTGTACTTTCTCCATGCAATGTATTAAGAACATGATGCCCCAAATAAATAAATCATTGTTTAGCTCTGAGATTCAAAGCCAATTTTTTTTAGTTTCTAGTGACACCATGGCCTTGTAAACTAAGATTTGGTGGAAGAGAAAGGGATTTGTACATTCCAAAGCTTCTCTTTATAAATTAAAAATAAAATTCTAGAAGGTATGAAAGTAGAGTTACACTATAAGCCATTTTCAGAGAGGATATAGGATTAAATGGCTTAAGTTGGAATAACTGCCTGGCTTCAGGGGACCTACAGTGCCAGCTAGATGTAAGGTGAAGACCTAGTCAACAAGGAAGGTGGCTGAGTGCCTTGGGAGCAGTTATCTGGCATTGCCCATGCCAAGATCAAGGCTGATTATTTATACCAGATGTAGACACTCCAGTGGATATTAGAGGGACAGAAATCAATGCCCAAATACTAGATGAAATGGAGCAGCAAAAGAAGACAGTTTCAGGATCAAACATTCCTTTGCCCCTCCATGATGGTATATCTTCTTTCTTCATCCAAGTCCATTTTGGACTATGGATTGTAAATTATCCTAATATTTCCCTGAAAGAGACTGATTTAAACTGGATTACACTAATTTATTAAGTCTTAAAATATTTTTTAGTGTCAGTGGAAGGGAGGTGCCAAAGCAGAATAATACTTTTATTGAAAATAAAGGAGATTATATTTTTGGAGTATCACAGTTGTAGTGTATACATAGTTATATCATTAGACAAGACAAGGAGGATAAGAGGAATGTATACAAAGATAATGGTTTGGGGCTATTTTCTGAACCACTAAACATAAGCCATTTGAGAAAGATATCTCAGATTGAAGTGTGGGAGAAAGACTGGATAAAGAAATTGATGATAAAGATAAGAGATCTGATATTGGGTGGTATATGTTTATCTAGAGTAAACATCATTTTTGAGCCTCCCTTCCAGTTAAGGTAGCTAAGGGTGATTTTAGTAGAAGTAGTATGCTTAATCTATGGCGAGCATCCTTAAAGGGAGGATCTGCTCCCCTTCCTCTTTGCTGCTTCCTTCAAAATAGATAATGACTGAAGCTCTGGCAAACATCTTGGACTATGAAATGACCTTAGGGGAAGGAGACCATGTACATGTGAACAACAAATTAGGATAAACTCTAGATGCCTTACATTTTGGAATGTTCTAACATCCCTTGATGACTGCCTCCAGTTTTTGAACAACTTCCTTATTGTTTCAGTCATGCTTAATTTGAGGGTTTTTTTCTATTCCTTACAAAGAATCCTAGCTAATAAAATATGTATTGGAGAAAATTTAGAAGATACAGAGAAGTATATAAAATAACATGTAAACTATGCATAATTTCACCATAAAGTATCTGTTGTTAATATTTCTGTTTTTTTAAACTTAGTCTCAGTCCTTTTTTCCCCTAAACTTTTGTAAATATATATGTTTTAACCCTCTACTTAAAATCATTGATACAGCCATTAAAAAACAAAACAAAACAGTGGTGTGGTCATCATTACCAGGTATTACCAAGTATTTCTATTTTTTTTTGCCTTCATGGCAGCATTGAACTTCTTTGCACCCTACTGTTGGGTGAGACTACATGTCCAGTTCTGGCCAATCAATCGTAAGCAGAAGTGACCTGTGCTGTTTTGCGGTCAAGCATTTTATTGTCAATTTGAGTCCTTTCAGAGCTTTCTTTGCTCTCTGCCACAGAAACCTACAATGTCCCAGATAGTTACAGCTTTGTCAGGCTAGATCACAAAGTGGGCAAGGTCTCCAGTTTAACTGTGGTGATATTTAGTGAGGATAAGGAGTAAAAATCTATAGCTTTCAGCCACTGAGATTTGGGTGTTTGTTACTCAGCATAAACTAGACTATCCTGACTGATATGACAATCATGATGAATGATAATCTATAATATAGGTGTATTAATCAGAGTTCTCTAGAAAACAGAACTAATAAGATGAACATAGATATAAAAAGAGAAGATTTATTATAGGAATTGGCTCTCATGTGATTATGGAGGCCAATAAGTCCCAGGATCTGCCTTCTGCAAACTGGAAAACCAGAAAAGCCTGTGGTACAATTCAGTCTGAGTCCAAAGGGCTGAGAGTCTGGAGGGACGAGTCCTTAAGGCATAATAACCAGTTGGAGTCTGAGGCCCTAGATCCCTGAACACCAATATCCAAGGGCAGTAGAAGATGGATGTCTCAGCTCAATCAAAGAGAGTACCCCCTTCCTCTGCCTTTTGTTCTATTTAAGCCCTCATCTAATTGGATAATGAGCACCTGCATTCATGAAGATATTGACTCAGTCTACTGATTCAAGTGCTAATCTCTTTCAGAGACATCCCCACAGACATACCCAGAAATAGTGTTTTACCAGCTATCTGGACATCTTTTAGCCCAGACTAGTTGACACATAAAATTTACTATCACAGTAGGTGAAGTGCTAATTAGTATAAATTCTAAAATAAATTCCAAATAAGAATTATTCCACACAACTTGCCTCTCTGCTGCTGGAATCTAGCTCTTTGGTTCCTCAGTCACACTGTGCTCTACTCTGTATCATTGCTCTCAAGCATACTATTGACTTGTTCTGGAACATTTGCCCCACTCCTCCCTACCCTGTTCTTCAGCTGATCCTTGAGGTCTCAATTTAAATATCATTTACTCAAGTCCACAACATGGGGAGGGGAAGGGTAAGCTGGGATGAAGTGAGAGAGTGGCATGGACTTATACATACTACCAAATGTAAAATAGATAGCTAGTGGAAGCAGCCGCATAGCACAGGGAGATCAGCTCGGTGCTTTGTGACCGCCTAGAGGGGTGGGATAGGAAGGGTGGGAGGGAGATGCAAGAGGGAGGAGATATGGGGATATATGTGTATGTATAGCTAATTCACTTAGTTATAAAGCAGAAACTAACACACCATTGTAAAGCAATTATACTCCAATAAAGATGTTAAAAAAAATAAAAATAAATATCACTTACTTATCAAACCTTTCTCTGGCTCCTAGGTTCTGGCTGCTTTTAATAGTCTCCCTTGATACCTCATACTTTCTCTACTTAGTTACTACAATGGTAATTAAATTTTGATGTAATTAAGTATTTAACTCTTTATCTTACACTAAAATATAAACTTTATGAGGGTAGGAGCTACAGGTAGCTCTGCTTTTCAGAAGTTCGCTTTACACTACTTCGCATTTATAAAAGACCTACGTTAGTACCTGTTTTTGATAACAGAAAGAAATACGAAGAGGATTTTCACTTTTAGGAAAAAAGGGGAAAATTGAATATATTGTTTAGTGTTTGTTTAGCAGCGAGCCTGTCTGTTACAGAGGCAGTGCTCACGCTGAGCAGTGAGAGTGGCACTGCCAAGCTCCTTCCCTGGGAACTACACTCAGCATCTCAGTATCAAGCCACAGAAGCTTAGAACTGTGTCTGTGTTTTAGCTTCATTTGTTTTGTGCATTTATTAGCAAGATATGCCCTATAGTAATTGCTTATTTGATTTACGCCATTTCAGTTTACAAAAGGTTTCATAGGAATGCTTTACTTTCAGGTAGTGGGGAAAACCTGTGTATATTTTTCTTGCTTCTTTATCCCTAATTTCTAGAACAGAGAATAAACATGAGAGTTTAAAACAAAACATCTTTCATCAAATCTAAGTTTACTAAGCATTTCTCCTTTTTAGAAAGACTTTGTCTCTTTGTTTTCTTTCTTTTGAATTTCTAAATTATAATATCCTTTATATTTGGACTAAAATTACCTTTTAGGAAAAGCTGAACTTATTCAGTCTGGGAAAAATAAGAATGATAAACTAGGGAAAGAGGATATGAAAAACAAGTTTTATATTTACCTGAAGAAATGTGAAAATAAACATGATGCTAGTCCTATAATATCAGTTTTATTGGTAGATACTTAAAATGTTATATTGTTGCTTTTGGAAACCAAGGATGATTTGCTTTCAAAGAGTAACCAGTAAACTTTTAGGGTAAATGAAAACCTGAATCACATATGTAGTTTTGACATATTAAATGAAAGAACGCTTGATTATTTTAGAAGTTATATAGACACAATTGCAGATCTTATGAGAAGTGTCTCATTTTTACAAGCCACAATCTGAATTTTAAAATATCAGTACAACAAAAGTAGAGTAGCCAGATAACTTATCCTGGCTCTATAAATTTCTTTTATATTTGGTAGGTGGTTTCCAATGCTTACAGGGTTTAAAAAATATATTTTAGCTTCAAGACAGATGACAATAACTTAACAATTGGCATGCTGATCTAGTGATTTCTACCTTTATGTCACTGGCCTGAACAGTGTCAGATATTTTAAGTTCAAATCCAAGAGTAGCAAAGAGGTTAATACTTTCAAGTGCAGTCTTTGCCATATAAAATAAAATTGAGGTTGTGAGTAAGGAAGGAAGGGGGAAGTAGTTATTGGGCAAACAGTTATCTATGTTTGCTGCAATATCTCAATAAATGATAGTTAATAATAATAATAGCAAATATTATTAACCCTTTTTATAGGTGAGGAAGCTAGACTGATTGAATGGTTAAGTGACTTTTCCTAGGTCACAGAGCTAATGGGTTGCTATAGCCATACCAGTTTTTGAACCTGGCAGCCTGCCTCCAGACTGTGCTCTAAGCTATTTTACTAAAAAAGTTCAAAAGTGCATTAATAGTCTTAAAGCACATGCACGCACATTTGTATATTTTAGGGCTAAAGATCACACTTTAGCTGGTGTCAAGCTCTTTGGGAAAAGCCATTACATGTTTTTATTTACTTTTTTAACTCTTTAAAAGTCTCTCTTAAATTGTTTTAAAGAACAAATTTTTAACTGAAATAATGAAATGAAGGGCACATGGAATCAAATTGAAAATATAGTAATATTCACAGATGCAGTATGAAAATACAAAATGGATGCAATAAAAAGAAAGTCCTTCTCTTACCCTAGACTCCAAGTTTCTGGAGGCAATCACTGTTCTGTAGAGACAGTTATTAGTCCTCTATATCCAAACTTGCTTTCTTCCTTTAAATAAATGACCATCTAACTTTACCTGGCCACATGGGTGCTTGGCTCAACACTATTCTTTCTAGCCTTCCTTATAGCTAGATGTGGGCATTTGACTAAACCCCAGCCAATGGGATATTAGTGGTGTGATGTGTGTAAATTCCAAATTATGTCTTTTAAAAAGGAACATGATTTACAATCTGTTTTTTCTCCTTTCATGGGCTATAAAGTGACTGAAGTGGCGGTGTCCACCTAAATTATGCAGACAGTGGCAAATGGAATTGTTCCTGGATTAACGAGAATTCACCCATCTCCTATCTTTAGCTCAGCTCTGGACTGTTATTCAGGAGAGAATAAATTTTTCCCGTCTTTGAGTTAATGCACAGACTAATTTGCTGGAACAAAGGTTCACCAAAATAAAAATAACATTTGTTTTGTCACTAATTCCTAAACTTACTTCTTAGTTCATTTGAGAAAGACTAATGATAATATATAAATAAATGTTTTGGCTTCATAAATATCTTGGAATTTTCTAAGCCTTAAATTTCCAGCAGGAAACACTGTTGATCAAATTTCTCATATGTCAACACTCTTTATTAAGAGATAGGTTTATTTTAACATGTTATTTTGTCACAGATAAAATGTGAAGAAGCAAAAGTTAATAAATTTGATTGATTTTGATTTTCTGGATGAAAGTCTGCCTTTAATGCTTTTAGGATGGATATAATGTAGACGCTAGATAAAGACTGGGCACTGTTTTTTTGTTTTTGTTTTTTTTTTTAATCTTTGTACACAGAACAATCAAAGGTTCTTATATTATCTAAGTGAAAAGGACAAATTGGCTTTGTGGGGTGTGTGTGTGTGTGTGTGTGTGTGTGTGTGTGTGTGTGTGTGTGTGTGTGTGATTTTTTGTAGATGTTTTAATATTAAGTGACCAAAACAAGACAAATACCTCCACACTGAGAATTTGTTTCTTCTTCTTTTAGTCAGTTTTATTAATACAGTTCTGGAGATTAGTTTTCAGTTCAAATGAGTTTTAAAACAGCAAATTGAGTGACAGAATTTGAATTGGTTAGAATCACATTTGTTAGTAAGCTGACTTCCAAGCCAGTTGGTCTTGCCTTCTACTATTTCCCACTTTTCTATGCAGAGAAAATGCAAACACTTTTTCTTAATGTTCTCTGAGATTCTGCATGAACTCCACAGAAAACAAGGAGGAAATGTAAAACAGGGATCAAAATATGTTCAATATCTTTTTATGTACCTTTTTATTTCCTTTCATCTCTGTTTCTTTAAAGTTTTCATTACATGAGTTAGTGTTTATTTTTGTAGTGGATGCAGTTGTTTTTCATATATAACCAAACACCTTGCAGAAAGGAAAATCTAGTTCAAGGTCAGTGCAGGATTATAAAGACTAATTAAAGAAACCATAAGGAAAACAAGAACCTAAAGGCACATGGCTGTTTTATCCTAGTTCAGAGGATGAAAATCTCTTTTAGTTTCTCTTTTAGTGTTTGTTCTGTTTATAATTTACTAAAATTGATTGGCAAGGCTGGTTGAGAAAGTAAGATTAAACTCCTTTTTTATTTTCCTATGGGTTCATATTTATTAGAGAGTAAAATGTGTATATTTGATGAGCATAATAGAGAATATTCCATAGCTCCAGAATATGTTATTTAGAACTGAGTCATTTTTCACACCCCCTGATACTGCTTGTAGTTGAGCATATAAAGTTGAGGGAGGGAAGTCAGTCACATTGAAGCTTCTGAAGCAAATGTCAGTCTCAAATTTTGAAGAGTTACTTCATGTGTTTTAAACATGTGGTTTAAAAAAAGGAAATATAAAAAGATCTCAGCAGTCTTTCTACGTACATTTTGGCTCAAAGTATGAAAATTTCTGGGTGAGTTTAAATACTCTTAATGACTTTTACCCTTCTTTTGCCATGTAGGAACATGAACCTATTATAAAGCTTCCACCTGGTTTCCACTAAAATCAGAAGGCTACCATCTTTATCCAGAGGTTTTTTTTTTTTTTACAGGGTAAGAAGTTAACCTGCCACATTCACCATCTCCACCATCTGCTCATCTCTGCCTCTCTCCCCTGTGACCACTGCCCACCATGCCCCGCAGCATTCCTTAGAGCTTTTAAGTGAGTTTAAGAGAGCCATTTGCTTATAGATCAAAAGTTAGCAATAGTGTACATTAGTGAATAAAAGTTTTCTGTAATTTATTTGTCTCTCTCTTGTTCTCTGTATTTTCTGTAATTTGTCTGTCCTACATCTCTTACTATAGTGCCTCCATTTCTCAGTTTTTCTCAGTGGGAGTTCTACTGGCAATTTGGGTGAGACAGTGCTCTATTTAAGTGCAGAATGTTGCTTCTCGATTTTTGACATTTAGCAACCCTGGCTCCCACTCACTAAATGTTGTAGCATTTCCTAGCCATTGTGAAAAGCAAAAACATTTCCTCACATTTCCAATGCCTTCTAGGAGGCTAGTTACCAGCCTTTGTTGAGGACCATTGTTAGACTAAAGCTCTACAAGGATACTGGTAGGATATATGTATTTCTACTATTCAAGCATTAATGTCTACTCTGTGGGTAGTATTGTGACAGATGTGGAAGCATATAAAGGTCAAGACTTGCAAGCAAGACAATCAGTGAACAAACTGGGGCTCCCAATTTATTCACACTGTAATAATTCTCACATGAAATAAATATATAGGTTTTTAAATCATCTGCAGTTGCTCTGGTTTTCCATAAGAGCTGTAATCCACTGGATAACAGAAATAAATTCAGTTTCATTTTATGATCTCACTGAAACAATGTCAGTGACTTTCTATATAACCCAAAGTTTTCTTAGATGCCTCAGGAAAAACAATCTTTTTAGATTTGCTCCATTGCCAGGAAGTGCTTGGATATATATGGAAAGGAAGGCTGATCACATCAACTTGGCCCAGAGAAGATGAAGCCCTCTGATCATCCTGTTGCTCTTTAGATAGTCTTTGTAGGTCTGCTCCTTGGACTGATTCCTGCTACATTGCAACTGACTGTTTTTAGCTATTTGGATAAACATGTAATCCTCCAGGTGAAGCTCAGGGCTCTGGCACCATTGGTCTTTGAGCTTGAAGTACCTGCAAGAGATAGATAGCCTCTTTTCTCTGGCTCTAGGGAGTTTTTTTTTTTTTTAACGTTCTTTTTTCCACATATGCAAAGACTTGGTCTCTACACATAGGCCATGGAAAGACAGAAGGACTGTTTCAGTTTTACCTGTCTACCTACCTTGCAATACTGCCTTAGTTCTGATGCCTGGGTGCTGGGTTGGAAATGTCAGTGTGCAAACTTGTAGAGGTTTACTCTCTCACCTTACTAGTACCTGTGTATTCTTGGCCACCTCTGTACTTTCCCTGGAGTTTCTAAGTGTTACCCTCCTCCTACATTTTACCCCAAATTCCTTGGGACTGCAAGGGGTGGGAAATTTCCTCCTTCCTCTTCCTTTCTAGACCATCCTTATATAAATTGTGAAGTGTGCCAAGCATCTGTTTCAACAATACCAGAATTTGAAACATATTTTTTGCTGTAATATTTTATTTTGAGCAAAAGCAGATTAATATTAACTATGTTTTCTATTTCTATTCCTCTTACTGATATTAGTAAACTCATCCCTGGACAAATGGCTACATTTGGCTTTTAGAGGAGAAACTTGTATTAGGGAAATGCATATATATGCAGATGTATATATGGAAACTTGTGTATAGAGAAAAGCATACAGATTTATTTTTATGTTATTAGCAACGTGTAACAGCCATGTATGTATATAATTATGTATCATTGAGTAGATCAAGTGTTATCTGTGGGAGTTATGGAATATGGGAAAATTAAATCTGACATATAAGTATGGTATGGAATCTGATACATAGGTATGGTGTGAATGTAAAAGGAGAGAGATGGCACAATTGCCACTGCATATGTATATTTGCATTTCTGATAACATAATATAATTTTAAACTGCCTGAAGAGCAACTATTTCTATAAAGGGGTATAAAAGGCACAAAACTAACCATTATAAGGGCCTTTTTAATTCTCTCCCCAAAATGTCATAGAAAATCTCTACAAACATGTCAAAATAAAAAAGACAGGATATAAAACTACGGAAGACCTTCTGCTCTTTGTAGTAATTATTGTACTATTGTTATTAAAAAAAAACATTCTTTTCTAATTATTCGGTGGTCTTGTTGTATGTTAGTGCTTACTAGAGGAAGTGTGGTGCCCAAAGGTTTATAAGATTTTTTAAGAGAGAAAAGTTAAAATTGGAAAAAATATTTAGTTCTCCAAATAACTTACTTTGCCCTCTGCAAATTGGAAAAGGGTGATCCTCATTCAGTTTTAACCTCTCTAGAGATTGTGAATTATTAGGGTTTCCAGAGAATAGATTGAGAGTCGCTGAGATTGTAAAGTCTGTCCTCAGCAATTGCTTATTTTAAATTAAAGAACATTGTTGCTTTGTTTTCTTTTTTCCACTTAATTTGGTAATAACCCTGTAAAAAATAATGTTTATTTTTAGCCATCAATTTAGATGTAAATTGTGGTTTAGGAAATATGATTTTTTTCAAGAATTTTCCATAGGTATGTTTTTTATTTACCTATTTATAATCTGAGGTATTACATATTAAAAGTATTATGTATTTTCAGGACTATTACCACATTTCAGATTTTTCCTCATTAACTCATAAAGTTTAACTGGATCATGTTGAGAAGGTATATGTGATAGGCAGAATAATGTCTTCCTAAAGAAGTCCATGTTCTAATACCCTACACCTGTGTACATATTAAGTTACATAGAATAGGGGGGTTAAAGCTACTATTCATCTGACTTTGAGATGGGGAGATTATTCTGGATTTTATGGGCTGTCCCAATGTAATCACAAAGGTCCTTAAATATGTAAGAGGGGCAAGAGAGTGGTGCTTTGTGAGAAAGACTTGACAGGCAATTGCTGGCTTTGAAACTGAAGAAGAAAACAAGACAAGGAATGTGAGCAGACTCTAGAAGCAGAAAAAGGCAAGAAAATGGAGCCTACAGTCTCCAGAAAGGAATTCAGCCCTGCCCAAACCTTGATTTTTACCACAACAGGATCCATTTTGAATTTCTGACCTCCACAACTGTAAACTGATAAATTTGTGTGATTTTAAGCCATTGAGTTTTTGAAATTTGCTACATCAGCAGTAAAACCTAATAGTGTGTTATTCAAGTAAGAGTATTTGACTTATGTAGGTATCTAAAACTGAGTTGCAGTTCTTCCTTTTTGTTGAGTAACTTTGAGCAATTTATTAAAATTCTGTAATGATATATATCCTCACTTCTAAAATGGGAAGGGTAACTATTACCTTTCAGGATATAAAAGTAAATAAAATAATATATGCTTTTTGTCTTAAAATCTGAGATAAGTGTTAAACACTTAATGTAGGTTAGATACTATTTTATAGACTCTGGAAATCAAAATTATTAAGAAAAAAGAAAGCCTCAGGTTTTAAGGGATTTATATTCTAATCTAGAAGACAGACAATAGAATGAACAAATCAAAATAGAAGATGATATTATTATCATAGAAATAATAGCAAATCCTTGGGGGAATGCCAAGAGACGTACCAAAAAAATCATTTGAGAGGTTATATCTGAGATGGATCTTGAAAGATGAATAAAATTTTGCAAAATGAATGTTAATGTATCTGGAATATCATCACTCCATCTTAAGGCTGAATTTTAGTTTGCAGTATATTTTTTAATAATGTTAAGAAAATATTCATTTATTCCTTAAGGTATTTTTAAAAATCAGGAATAGTTTTAAATTTTATCAAAAAAATTTTAGTATCTGTTGAAATAAATAAAGATTATTTCTCCTTCTAGAGAAAAGGGAACACTCCTGCACTGTTGGTGGGAATGTAAATTGATACAGCCACTATGGAGAACAATATGGAGGTTCCTTAAAGAACTAAAAATAGAAATACCATATGACCCAGCAATCCCACTACTGGGCATATACCCTGAGAAAACCATAATTCACAAAAAGACATATACTGCAATATTCATTGCAACACTATTTACAAAAGCCAGGACTTGGAAGCAACCTAAATGTACATCAAGAGTTGAATGGATAAGGAAGATGTGGCACATATGTGCAATGGAATATTACTCAGCCATAAAAAGGAACGAAATGGAGTTATTTGTAGTGAGGTGGATGGACCTAGAGTCTGTCATACAGAGTGAAGTAAGTCAGAAAGAGAAAAACAAATACCATATGCTAATGCATATACATGGAATCTAAAAAAATGGTACTGATGAACCTAGTGGCAGGGCAGGAATAAAGATACAGGTGTAGAGAACAGACTTGAGGACATGGGAGCAGGGAGGGGAAGCTGGGACCAAGTGAGAGAGTAGCACTGACATATATACACTACCAAATGTAAAATAGATAGCTAGTGGGAAGCTGGTGCATAGCACAGGGAGATCAGCTCGATGCTTTGTGACAACCTAGAGGGGTGGGATAGGGAGAGTGGGAGGGAGGCTCAAGAGGACGGGATATGGGCATGTATGTATACATATAGCTGATTCACTTTGTTGTACAGCAGAAACTTAACAAAACATTGTAAAGCAATTATACTCCAAGAAAGATGTAAAAAAAAAAAAAGATTATTTCTCCTTCTAGTATAGCAATTCTGGGGTCAACTTCTGTGCAATTTACAAATAATATGTTGCTTAATTCTTGTAAAGTTTTTTTCTTTTAAAACAGTATTGAGGTATATTTTAGCACAAGTAAAATGTATCCATTTTAAGTGCAAATTTTGATCAATCTGACTAGAGGGTTATCAATTTTATAAATCTTTTCAAAGAACCAGCTTTAGGTGTCATTGATTTTTCTTTATTGTTTGTCCATATTCTATTACATTGATTTCAGCTCTGACCTTTATTATTTCCTTTCTTTTACTTATTAATTTTCAATTTTGCTCTTCATCTTCTAGCTTCTTAGATAATTTATTTTGGATCTTTCTTTCTAAAACAAATATTTAAAGTCATATATACTCCTCTAAATACTGCTTTAGCTGTATCTCACAGATTTTGATATCTTGTATTTTTATTACTGTTCAGTTGATAATATTTTATAATTTCCCTTATTATTTATTTGTTAACCATGATTTGTTATCAAGGTATTGTTTAATTTACAAAAACTGGGAATTGTCCAAGCATCGTTTTTCCTCAATACTTATTTTAGAATATACATACAGTAAAACTCGTTTTGGTGTACGGTTCTATGAGTTTTGCCAAATGCTTGGAGCCATGTAAATATCACCATCAAGCTACAGAACAATTTCATCACCCTCCCCAAATTCCCTTGTGCTTACCCTTTGTAGTCAATATCTCTCTCCAATCCTACCCTTTTTTCTGTTGATATAGCTTTGCAATTTGAGAATTCAAGATGAATTTTGGTTTTGGTTCTCTGCTAGTTACTGCCTTTTTACTTTCATCCAAGACTCAGTTACCAAGATGAGAAAATACCTTGACTGCAATTTTGGTATCAGTTTAATACTCTAGTGTCCAGCCATATCTTGTTTTTTACCCCTGACTCTTTCCCCTGTTATCTCCAGTCTGCCAACCATTTGATTTTTTAAAAATTTTGGTTATTTTTTGTTTCAGTTCCAAAATTTCCATTTGGTTCTTTTTTATACTTATTATTTCTATGATGAGACATTCTGTTTTCCCATTCATTTCAAGACTGATCATTCTTATTTATTAGAGCATGGATATAATAGCTGTTTTAAAGTTTAAAGTCTTTGAAAATTCCAACATCTTTGTTGTCTCGGGGTTGATATGTGCTGATTGTCTTTTTCTTTGACATACGTTGAAATTTCCTGATTCTTTGTATGTATATTGAATAATTTTGGATTGTATTCTATACACTTTGAATTTTGTTATGTGAATCTGGATCTTGTTTAAATCCTCTGGAAAATATAGATTTTGCTTTTGTTCTTATTTTAACATGCATTTGACCCTGCTAAGTTCAGGTTGCAAGTCCTTACCTACCTTCTGTAAACTATTCGTTCAATGTCAGTTTATTTTTCAAAATCTTTCAATAGTAATTGGGTCTATCTAATATGTTTGCTATCTTGTGGCTAGTCTTGGATCTGGGAAGTATTTTATCCCATAGTTATGTTCTTAAAACTTTGATGTGCTCCTTAGGGTCAGTTCCACCCAGGTACAGCTCAAGGCTGAGCCCAGGAATTCATCTATAATTTTACAGAGTCACTTTCTTGAGGTTTTTCTCCGCCTAATATCCCCTACATCTTTTGGCCCATAGGTACTCCTTTTCCTGGTCTTCTGGCTGGAAAGTCAGGGCTTTAGTTTACCTGCTTTGTCATACACTTCTTGAAGCTGTATCTGCATCTGAGGCCATGAGGAGAGAAGATGTAAAGGGGAATAAGCAATGGGATTTTTCAGATGCTCTTGAGATCACAATTCTACTGGTCTAAGAGAAGGATTTACACTCTTTGTGGTGGTTTGTGCTTGTTCAGAAACCACTGCCATTACTGTTAGCATTGCCATGAGATTTCCTGGTTGTTGGGCTATGAGAGAAAGGAAGAAACAAAAAATCCAGGGTTTTTTCCCCCCTCTCCTTCTTCCACTCTTAGTATCCTTTTTGTTTTTCCTTTCTATCTTTTGACAAGAAATATAGGGCTTCACTTGAGATTCTTTCTGTCTTTACCTGGTATGCATTTCCAGCTTTTGTGCTGCCTTTGAGTTCAGGCTGGGAAATATTTGAGAAAGAAAAAACTAATTTCTGGTTCAGTGACACTTTGAGTTCTGGTTTCCTTTACTAGTCCACTTGCTACAATTTACCTTTCAGAATCTTAACATAGGTATTCCATGAATTGTCTCCTGAGTTTTAGTTGTATTCAAGGGCATTGTAAGGGTAGAAAGTACGTTATTATGACCAGAAATGGAACTTGAAGTCATTTAAAAAGACTTAGTGAAGAGAGGCAGTGATAAAGAGGAGAGGCAGTAAACTCATAGAAAAAAGATGAAAAGGAAGGTGGAAATGCTAAGAAAATAATGAAGAAAGAAGTAAGCAATTACAGAAATAAAAACCATTATCAGAAGATATTACCTTTTCTATAAATAGCTTAAATTTAGCATCTTCAAGGAACTAAGGTTGAAAGGACTGATAAAGGTGTAAAAGAACATTGAAGAACTTGAAGGACACTATGTGGTAGCTGTAGCTTGTACACTAGTTTGAATTTACATTATTGGTAGTAAGAGGGAGTACTATAAGGAAAAATGGAGGTTTTGTGTGGGCAAGTAGAGGCGAGAACTTGTGAAACCAGAATATGTTTTTATTAAAGTGATTCCGCCTTTACTGTCCAGTGAGGTCTATGAAAAGGGTGATTATAGAAAGGACATATGAAATGGAATTTTGAAGACAGACTTATTCTGTTAATAATGTGTTGAGAAATAGTAAAAGTAGATTTAAAATTAGAAATGAATGCAGAAATTTGGCTGCTCAGTAAATGATTTACAATACCAAAGGATGTTTATTTATTAGTTGTAGCAGAAGGTACATTAAGGCATAGTACATTACTTTAATTCAAATTAGCAAAAGTCTTAAAGATATTTGGTTCATTAAGTACCAATAGAGTTGGGATTATTTCAAGATGGTGGAGTAGAAAGACATGCACTCACATCCTCTTGTGAGAGCACCAGAATCACAACTAACTGCTGAACAGTCATCGACAGGAAGACACTGGAACTCATCAGAAAGGATACCGCACATCCAAAGACAAAGGAGAAGCCACAGTGAGATGGTAGGAGGGGTGCAATCACAATAAAACCAAATCCTGTAACCACTGGGTGGGTGACTCACAGACTGGAGAACAGTTACACCATGGAAGTCCACCCTCTGGAGTGAAGATTCTGAGACCCACGTCAGGCTTCCCAACCTGGGGGTCTAGCAATGGGAGGAGGAATTCCCAGAGAATCAGACTTTGAAGGCTAGCAGGATTTGATTTCAGGACTTCAACAGGACTGGGGGAAACAGAGACTCCACTCTTGAGAGGGCACACACAAAATAATGTGCACATCAGGACTGAGGGGGAAGGAGCAGTGACCCCATAGGAGACTGAACCAGACCTACCTGCTAGTGTTGGAGGGTCTCCTGCAGAGCCGGGGGTGGCTGTGGCTCACTGCGGGGACAAGGACACTGGCAGCAGAAGTTCTGGGAAGTACTCCTTGGCATGAGCCCTCTTGGAGTCTGCCATTAGCCGCACCAAAGAGTCCATAGGCTCCAGTGCTGGGTTGCCTCAGGCCAGACAACCAACAGGGAGGGAACTCAGCTCCATCCATCATTAGACAAGTGGATTAAAGTTTTACTGAGCTCTGCCCACCAAAGCAACAACCAGCTCTACCCACCACCAGTCCCTCCCATCAGGAAGCTGGCACAAGCCTCTTAGACAGCCTCATCCACCAGAGGACAGACAGCAGAAGTAAGAAGAACTACAATCCTGCAGCCCGTGGAACAAAAACCACATTCACAGAAAGATAACAAAATGAAAAGGCAGAGGACTATGTACCAGATGAAGGAACAAGATAAAACTCCAGAAAAACAACTAAATAAAGTGGAGGTAGGCAACCTTCCAGAAAAAGAATTCAGAATAATGATAGTGAAGATGATCCAGGACCTCGGAAAAAGAATGGAGGCAAAGATTGAGAAGATGCAAGAAATGTTTAACAAAGCCCTAGAAGAATTAAAGAACAAACACCTAGAAGAATTAAAGAACAAACAAACAGAGATGAACAATACAATAACTGAAATGAAAACTACACTAGAAGGAATCAGTAGCAGAATAACTGAGGCAAAAGAATGGATAAGTGACCTGGAAGACAGAATGTTGGAATTCACGGCTGTGGAACAGAATAAAGAATGAAAAGAGGCAGTAGAAGGAGGTCCGTGAGCTGCGTGGGCTTGTGCCTAGGCCCCTGTGGTTCGGGGCCTTGTGCTGGCACCAGTGGCGCCGGGTTGGAGACTTTGGCACTCTTGGCGTTAGGTGGGTGGCATCTTGGGGGTCACATGAGCCAGTGGCATCATGCCTGTGGGCGCTGGGGTCAGGGTTGCGGCTTTTCCGGATGTTCGTCAGCCAAGAGGAAGGGCGGAAAGCACATCCCGGAAAGGTGGAAAGACTATCTCCCAGTTGGACAGCAGATGCCTGGGACTCGTTTCATTGCTTTCAAAATTCCTTTAAAAAAGAGTTTTGAAAAGAATCCTGCTCTAGAAGAATGTTTTCCCCTCTTGGATCTCTTTTAACAAAATCCAAGAACAGAATGAAGAACTTGGGCTGATTATTGACTTAACATATACTCGCTGCTATTATAAGCCAGAGGACTTACCAGAAACTATTCCTTATTTATGAATTTGTACAATTGGGCATCAGGTGCCAGATGATGACACTATTTTTAAATTCCAATGTGCTGTTAATGGGTTTTTGAAAGAGAATAAAGATAATGACAGACTTATTGGTGTCCACTGTACCCATGGTTTAAACAGGACTGACTACCTCATCTGCAAGACAAGCCTTGATCTTGCATTCTTACCCTCATGGATATTACTTCCTGTCAGCTTCCAGCAGCAGCAGTCTTCTTTTCAGTGCTTGATGCTTCACAAAATAGACTCTGCCCATTGGAAGCAAATACCAGAGAGCTAGGAGACAGAGCTGGTTGCAAACCTTTCCTCTTCCAGCCTTTGGTTGCAATTCTTTTGCCCATAATTTGCTACCTCTAGTTCCTTGGGCCACACAGGTATCCTGCCATCCAGCTCTTTTATATGTGAGAGACATTCTGAATACTGTCCCTTTTTCTTTGCACAGAAGTATGTACATTGTGGCAGTTACTATAATCTCCTCCCCCTTGCAAACAGCCTCTCTGGAATCTTGGACCTCTAGGATTCTCTGTCTTGCATGCTTGGGTGCAAGGCCAAGCAAAATGAAGAGGAGAATAATTAGAGAAAGAAGAGGACATTCGTGGAGAATTGGGAGCAGCTAAGGTGAAAGGGCACAGGAGAAAGAAAAGTCATTCATGTAGATTTTTTGGTTTCGGTGGGAAACAAGTTGACACACTTTGGCCTCATTTTGTATTACCAGAACAGACAGTTATAGATATATTTAAGTAGCTAGATAGTGCAGCAACTGCCATGAATTCTGTACACTAAAGAGAACAGTCTTACATATATTTTTCATTTCGTTTTATGTCATATTACCTTATTTATAGCATTCACTGGTATGTTTGTAGAATACAGATTTTTTAAAATGCTCTGGTTTTGTCTACATGGTTATTTCCTTGTCATATTTTTAAGGACTCCAACATTGTAAGACATATTGCATGTTTTTCTCTTGACGATTGTTTATCTGGAAGCATCATGAACTAACTTGACCTGTTGGATTTTGTGGAGAAACTTTAAAAAGGGTCTGTGAAAAAGGCATTGTGGTGAGTTCCATTATGCACCCAAGCATAAGGAGCAGATATCTGCCATCAGCCCAACTTGGCCTGGATTGCCTCTGTTTTAGTTCCAGTGGTTAGTGCTTTTCTCCCTAACCACTCTTGTGACTGTGATAATGTGAGTAAGGGCTGAGTTGCTAATGATTTATATGTGAGGTAAGCTGGTTTGAGGGAGGAAACCTATGGATCTAGTGATTTTCCTTGGTGGTAAGCTATTGGGGGTGCAAAGATTGATCTTTCTGGGGACTTTTCTAGTCCCAGGAAGATATCCCATAGATGGGACCTCCAAAGACACACATTTAATTTTTAGGCCTGTTTTTCCTATTATGAGATATGAGTTTTTTC
>NC_041222.1:64269369-64270100 GCF_002837175.3 Physeter macrocephalus
CAGATCAGTGTCTCTTTTCTCTATGTTTCCATGGAAATCAAGGGACCCATAGCTACTGCAGGTTAGGGTGGGTGGTGTGAGATTGGGGGAAGTGTGGTAAGACAAATTTTGGTATCAGTAAAACATTTACATATTAAAATATTCAGTTCCAACATTCAATTCTATTTAGGCAAACCCTTACTTAGGCTTTTCCTGGTTCCGAGCCTATGTAACTTATTTTCTCTCCCTAGTTCCAGCCATTTAACTTTAGCTTGCAGGCTCAGCATCATCTTAACCTCTGAAAGAATCTTACATGTAGGAGGAAGAAACTAAAGTGCTCTATTTCAACATTTAGGAACATCAAGCCCCACCCTGACCTAAACCTTTATTCTTATAGTTAGGACATTGTCTTCTCCTGTATACCCACTTCTTGCATTTTGAACCCATCAGGTTAACTGAGACATGTCTTGGTGTAACGTACCCAGTTCATCTACCCCTGAGGCTCTCCTTAATTCTTCCCATTGTCACATTTTGATTTAATTAAATACTGGTCTGGAGTTTTTTGTGTTCCCACCCAAAGCCTGTATCTTTTAGCAAGCTGGAACTATAAGACCAACAGATTTTCTAGTTTCTGATAGATTTATGTCACAATTTGTACATTGTCATGTCTTTAGATATTTGTATCATTTGTACTTTTTGGCCATTACATGCCTATTGAATATTTTTCATAAATTGCAAAAGAATATTTTATG
>NC_041222.1:64271903-64394819 GCF_002837175.3 Physeter macrocephalus
AACCCATCAGGTTAACTGAGACATGTTTTGGTGTAACATACCCAGTTCATCTACCCCTGAGGTTGTCCTTAATTCTTCCCATTGTCACATTTTGATTTAATTAAATACTGGAATCCCTCAAACCCTTGCATGGTACGTGAGGCCCTATCAGATACTGTTAGATTTTGTTAGTGTCAAATACTTAGCTGTATGATTCTCCAAATATCCCTTGCTCCTATATTTTCCATCCCAGCATACTATATACCCATTAAGGCATTGTTTCATCTCATGTTGGACCCATTCCCATCCAGAGGCCTACTCTTTGCTAGTTCCCATACTTTCTGGAAACCCTGTTATGGCCAGGTCTGGATTTTTTTGTGTTCCCACCCAAAGCCTGTACCTTTTAGCAAGCTGGAACTATAAGACCAACATAGATTTTCTAGTTTCTGATAGATTTATGTCACAATTTGTACATTGTCATGTCTTTAGATATTTGTATCATTTGTACTTTTTGGCCATTACATGCCTATTGAATATTTTTCATAAATTGCAAAAGAATATTTTATGATTTAGCACCAAATTGAATGTGCCCAATTGTAAGTTTGTAAACTATGTTGTGCTAACTTGTATCTTTTGTTTATCCAAATAGTAATTTACTCCTATTGTCCCATATTTAATTATGTGGAAGTTTTCAGAATTGTAAATAAATGCTTGTGGATTGAAAAAAAAAAAGAATGAAAAGAAATGAAGACAGCCTAAGAGACCTCTGGGACAACATTGAACACACCAACATTCGCATTATAGGGGTCCCAGAAAGAGAAGAGAGGGAGAAAGGACCGAGAAAATATTTGAAGAGATTATGGTCAAAAACTTCCCTAACATGGGAAAGGAAGTAGCCACCCAAGTCCAGGAAGTGCAGAGAGTTCCAGGCAGTATAAACCCAAGGAGAAACATGCTGAAACACATAGTAATCAAATTGACAAAAATTAAAGACAAAGAAAAATTATTAAAAGTGACAAGGGAAAAACGACAGATAACATACAAGGGAACTCCCATAAGGTTAACAGCAGATTTCTCAGCAGAAACTCTACAAGCCAGAAGGGAGTGGCACGATATATTTAAAGTGATGAAAGGGAAGAACCTACAACCAAGATTACTCTACCCAGCAATGATCTCATTCAGATTTGACAGAGAAATCAGAAGCTTTACAGACAAGCAAAAGCTAAGAGAATTCAGCACTACCAGACCAGGTCTACAACAAATGCTAAAGGAACTTCTCTGAGTGGGAAACACAAGACAAGAAAAGGACCTATAAAAAAAAACCAAAAACAATTAACAAAATGGTAATAGGAACATACATATCGACAGTTACCTTAAATGTGAATGGATTAAATGCTCCAACCAAAAGATACCGGCTCACTGAATGGATACAAAGAAACAGCCATATATATGCTGTCTACAAAAGACCGACTTCAGACCTAGGGACACATACAGACTGAAAGTGAGAGGATAGAAAAAGATATTCCATGCAAATGGAAATCAAAAGAAAGCTGGAGTAGCAATACTCATATCAGATAAAATAGACTTTAAGCTAAAGAATGTTACAAGAGACAAGGAAGGACACTACATAATGATCAAGGGATCAAACCAAGAAGAAGATATAACAATTATAAATATCTATGCACCCAACATAGGAGCACCTCAATACATAATGCAAATGCTAGCAGCTATAAAAGAGGAAATCAACAGTAACATAATAATAGTTGGGGAATTTAACACCTCACTTAACCAAATGACAGATCCTTCAGACAGAAAATTAATAAGGAAACACAAGCTTTCAATGACACAGTAGAACAGATAGATTCAATTGATATTTATAGGACATCCCACCCCAAAACCTCAGAGTAACAACAGAATATCAGAAAGAGAAATTAAGGAAACAATCTCATTCACCATTACAACAAAAATAATAAAATACCTAGGAATAAACCTACCTAAGGAGGTAAAAACCTATACTCAGAAAATTATAAGACATTGATGAAAGAAATCAAAGATGACACAAAGAGATGGAGAGATATACCATGCTTCTGGTTTGGAAGAATCAATATTGTGAAAATGACTGTACTGCCCAAAGCAATCTACAGATTCAGCCACGCACCTATGGTCAACTAATCTATGACAAAGGAGGCAAGGATATACAATGGAGAAAAGACAGCCTCTTCAATAAGTGGTGCTGGGAAAACTGGACAGCTACATGTAAAAGAATGAAAGAACACTCCCTAACACCATACATAAATACAAACTCAAAATGGATTAAAGATGCAAATATAAAACTGGACACTATAAAACTCTTAGAGGAAAACATAGGCAGAACACTCTATGACATAAATCACAGCAAGATCTTTTTTGACCCACCTCCTCGAGAAATGGAAATAAAAACAAAAAAATAAACAAATGGAACCTAATGAAACTTAAAAGCTTTTGCTCAGCAAAGCAAACTATAAACAAGATGAAAAGACAACCCTCAGAATGGGAGAAAAGATTTGCAAACAAATCAATGGACAAAGGATTAATCTCCAAAATATATAAATAGCTCATGCAGCTCAATATTAAAAAAACAAAGAACCCCATCAAAAAATGGGCAGAAGACCTAAATAGACATTTCTCCAAAGAAGACATACAGATGGCCAATAGGCACATGAAAAGCTGCTCAACATCACTAATTTTTAGAGAAATGCAAATCAAAACTACAGTGAGGTATCACCTCACATGAGTTAGAATGGGCATTATCAGAAAATCTACAAACAACAAATGCTGGAAATGGTGTAGAGAAAAGAGAACCCTCTTGCACTGTTGGTGGGAATGTAAATTGATACAGCCACTATGGAGAACAGCATGGAGGTTCCTTAAAAAACTAAAAATAGAACTACCATATGACCCAGCAATCCCACTCCTGGGCATATACCCAGAGAAAACCATAATTCAAAAAGACACATGCACCCCAATGTTCATTGCAGCACCATTTACAATAACCAGGTCATGGAAGCAACCTAAATGCCCATGGACAGACAAATGGATAAAGAAGATGTGGTACATATATGCAAGGCAATATTACTCAGCCATTAAAAAGGAATGAAATGGGGTCATTTGTAGAGACCTGGATGGACCTAGATACTGTCATACAGAGTGAAGTAAGTCAGAAAGAGAAAAACAAATACCATATATTAACGCATATATGTGGAATCTAGAAAAATGGTACAGATGAACCAGTTTGCAAGGAAGAAATAGAGACACAGATGTAGAGAACAAACGTATGGACACCAAGGGGGGAAAGAGGGGGGTGGGTGGTTGTGGTGGTGCGATGAATTGGGAGATTGGTATTGACACATATACACCAATATGTATAAAATAGATAACTAATAAGACCCTGCTGTATAAAAGTAAATAAATAAAATTAAAAAAAGAGTCCCAATAGAGTTGATACATATTTTTTAAAAGGAATAATGTGTGAAAAGAAATCTATAGCTTCATTAGTCTTGGCCATTATTTCTTATTCTTGGGCTCAAGAGAGTATTTATAATCATGCTGGAGGGCTGAGACTAAGCACAATAAAGGGTTTTTTTTTTTTCTTTACAATATTACCAAAATTAGAATGCAATCTATCAATTATTAATTGCAAACAAAATGAATTCTGTTTTGAGTAATCATGGTGTTTCTGTTCTTGGTACTTTATAGTTGTTTTTAGGATCTTATTCCTATTTTTTTCTTTTAGACTTTTAAATCTGGATTTTCTTTTTCTATGCATCTTGTTTAATTTTTATTCATCTCTACTGTACTGATTTAACTAGATCCACACAGATTTAAACAGTCTTCTTTCTTTTTTCAGATTTTTTTTTTCTCAGACCTATTTCTTGCTTTTTCAGTCCTCTTATTCTTATTGGAACCACTCTTAATGTATTTTATCTTCTGCTTCCCACCCCCACCCCATTTTGTTGTTCCTGGCAAACTATCTCTTGTTTTTAGAAATAAAATAACTTGTAGGATCATATTAACTGTCACACATTGACTTTTGGATGAATGACATAATGACACTTTAAGATTTCAATGTAAAATCATCTAGCTGTTGGGATGGAATTAATCTTTAGAGAGTTCTCTATGTGTTTGTTTCAGTTATTTATGGAATCTGATCTTTTTTGACTTAAATATATGCATTTTAGTCATATATTAGTGAAAACTAAGATATAAACTTGAATTACCATGAGATAGAAAGTTAGAATGAATTACTAATAAGACAGAAAGGAGATAAATTTATCTGTATGTCTAAACTCTTGGCTCCCATAAGAAATAATGATCATTTACCAGAATTAATTTCTTTTTAATTGTTTCTTCTAACATATTAGTTTGGTATTGGCTTGGGTCTTCCACACACAGATTGGAAATGTCCAACCATCACAGTTCCAATAAACTCCAATTTTAGTGTTGTTTATTGAGCAATAAAATCCTAATATGATCTAGGATGAGTCACAAATCAGTAGGAGACAGATGGGCGTATTTCATTGTGGCTCTGACTTGGATTTTATTTAATGCAAAAATAATACTGAACACTGAAGACACACAGACACACACACACACACACACATACACACACACACACACACACAGCACTTCTCTGTCCCAGGTTAATGACTTAATTTAGGGATCTAAAGGAAATATTCAGATTTGAAACATTACCTTATATAATTAGTTTAGTACTGATAAGTAAATTGATTTGCCCAACTGAAAAAAGGTATGTAGGAATTTAGGACCCCTTACTAAGACTTAGGTTACCTTGGTTCTAATTCCTACTCTGTTATGAATTACTCCATTTTGTAACTTTTGTCAAGTAAGTTATATCATCTCCCTTGGTCTTGCTTTTTACATGTTTAAAATGAGTTTGTGTTATATAATTTCTGTGGTTAAGTACCCATCTCTAATATTCTATAATTCTGTAAAACATGTTATCAAATGTTTGAGGGAATTTTTTTAAAACATTTTTTTTGAGAAGGGCATATATTTCAGCTTTCATTTCATATCCCAGTTTAATATTCTTATTGATTAAGTAATTTTACACCCAGGAAAATATACCTACTGGCCGATAGCGCGGGTGCAGCAATTCTGGGGATTAGCCCAATGAAGTTATGGCAACATTTAATATTATTTTATAAAATGAACAAGAGATGCAATTTTTCCCATACCATTGAAGGCAGGACTTCTATCTAGACTATTTGACTTGGTTTAATTCTGTGATAGGCAGAACAATGGCCCCATAAAGATGTCCACTTTCTAATCCCCAGAACCTGTGAGTATGTTAACCTCTGTTGCAAAAGCCATTGTGCAGCTGTAACTAAGGTTTCGGACCTTGAGATGGGAGAATTATCCTGCATTATCTGGTCGGGCCCAATCTGATCACATGAAACCTTGAAAGCAGAGAATCTTTCCTAACTGGTCAGGGGGAGATGTGACTACAGAAGAATGGTCTGAGAGATATCAATACAATATGGAAAGGATTCCATCCACTGCAGGCTTGCTTTGAAGAGAGGAGGAGGGCCATGAACCAAGGAATGTGTTTCACATCGAATTTGGAAAAAGTAGGAAAATGGATTATCTGCGAGAGGCTCCAGAAAGAAATACAGCCCTACTGACACTGATTTTAGTCCAGTGAAATCTGTATAGGTCTTTTGACCTATAGAACTGTAAGCTAACATATTTATATTGCTTAAACTGATAACTCTGTGGTGATTTGATGTAACAGCAAGTGAATACGAATACACACACCATGTGTATATAGGCTGCTAAAGTTATTTGTATCAAGTAAAGAGAGGAGGTATAGTGGATTGGGAACAGTTTTTGCCTCCTCAAATTTAGTAAACGTGGGACCCAGAAAACTGATGCATTTTGAAAGCTGAACTTGGAAGCAGTAATACAACAAATCATAATTTAATTTCACAGAGGACAATTTCTCCTGACCTCCATAATAAAATGATCACACATAATGCACCATAAAGGATGATCCTCCCAGTTCTCCCTTCCTACTTTTCATGGGTGTTTATCTGCTTACATTTCATGCACAGAGTTCCTTTACCAAAACCCTCTGCATCTAATCATAAATACATTTTTGCAGTTAGAATATGGCCAATAGACCCTTCTTTTCAGGTAATCCTGAAGAAATGTTGAGCCTCTGAACCAGAGGCAGAATGAGTAACCCAGACCAGTTGTCCTAGTATTTCCTAATGTAAATTCTGCAGATCAGTTAGCTCAAATGAAGGCATTCTCTAACATCAGGGTCATCAATCACTTTGTTTTTTGTAACTCATAGTTTGCAGAACATGACTAGATTTTAAGGAAGGATATTGATGTTACAAAGCAAATTGAATGGGAGACAATTCACACGCATCAAAATGATTTGTTATCAGAAGTTTTACTCGGTTAGTAAAGCTATTCAACAAGTTTTAGAGCAAACATAATATTTGGGAGTGAGGTAATCATAAACAGTAATATATTATGAAAATGGGGACATTTGAAGGGGTAAAGTTGGCATTACTGATAATATTTTTGCTAGTGTGGAAGGCAAATCAGGATATACAGTGATAGTAGTAATGTGACATTCCAACTTTATTAACAAGTTTTATAAAAAACAATAATTCACTAATAAAAATGGGAAATATGTCAAACTTCAATAGTCTAAATCTTCTTTAACAAAAACCCCCAAATACTTGGCACATACCACCAATCTTATTTCAACAAATTACTATTGAGGATGAGGATTGAGGCTTAAGTCAGGAGGCTTGAGTTTCAGCAACCTGCTTTGTGTCTTTTGCCTGCAAATGTCCATTAAATTTTCCTTTACATGAAAAAATAGATATTTGCTGATATTTAAATTCTCTTTGAGTATTGATATAAGTTTATGTAGAATCAGTATTGGGAGATCTTTTGTACTTCTATAATAATCACTTCTACTGTGGTTTTCTATGAGGGTAGTTCCTTTCCCTTGAAAATTTGTTGGGACAACATTCATTGTTCTAATTATTAGAGGTGGCACTGCTGGCATTTAGTGGGTGGCTCTTGGGATGCCAGATACCTTTAGTGCTCAAGAAACCTAAATGATAAATTGTATTTCTTCCCTCACAACTTCATAATGTTCCACATGATATTAATGTACATGAAACACCTGTTTATAATTTTTGATCTGAGAAACAAACCTATTTTATATATAAATGCAAAATAATTTTGCATAGTTTAAAGATAAGTGATTTTCAAGAATTCTACTATTGTGAAAATTGGGGAAAGTTGTATTTTATTTTGTTCTTTGCCTGGAGTTAGTAGTCATTTTTAAAAAGTATGTCACTCTTTGCAGTGCTGCTCATGATATTACAATATACCTGAGTCACTGTGCATCTGTAGCTTCCCAGTGATTATACTAATACAGTATAGTTATGCCCAAACATTTATATTGAAATACATAATATTTTAAAATATATTAATTTATATCATAATTACATTGCTTTTAAAAAAAGTTATGTGTGTAGATAGACTGTATTATCCATGAATTTCATTTTAGGAGAGTAAAAATTTCTTATATAAAGGGGCATTGAGTCTGACAGGGTTGGGAACTACAGCATTAAGGAATAGCATTTTAGTGGTGAGAGAAAATTTAGAATTCAGCCTACATAGTGGATGAAGCAGTGGATTAAGGTTTGAAGACCTGAGTCTTAATTACAGTTGTGACTTTAGTCAGATTACTTTTGCAAATTATAGTTTGCTCACGTGTAAATTTTAAAAGTTGGGATGACTTGAAGTGGAGGGAATAGACTTTTTCTGTATTGCTCTTAATCCAAGATAAATAGCTAGAAAATACATGAAAATAGAACATTAATTAGCATATATAAGAATCCTCAAATAATTAGAGCTGTACAAAAATAAAATTGGCATACATTTAACATATTTCAAGCTATGGTTACTCATTTGCTCTGGGTAGTATGTTGGGAGGAGGACGGATTCAATAAAGGCCACTCAACCAGAGAAGCATGTCAAAATCATCATTGGAGCTTTTATAAATCAAGTACCATGGACTTGGTGGCATATAGATACTTCTAGAGTTTTGTGTATGATTTTGGTACCCACTCCAGATTGAAAACAAATGAGTTAGATTATCTCCAATATTTTCTTCAGTTATAAAATTATTTCCTACCACTGTATGTAGAGTTATCTCTAAACTTAAAAATCTTGTTGTAGAGGTAGACTAGAAATAAATAACTCACCGAGTAGTATTTAATACACATATCTCATGCAATTGCCAGACCTAGTTTTTATTCCCCAGGAATTCTCTAATCATCTCAGAAGATGTCTTGATGTTTAAATTTTCTTTAAAAATTGTGATATAATGCTTTAAGAAAAAGGCCTATATATGAAATCTTAGAAGATTTAGGATGTTTTTCTAGTCTGAGTTAAAAGTCAGAATTCACTGATATGACCAAGAATCCAAAAAAGATACTGAAGCTTATGGAGTTCCATTATTAGGCCTTACTCTTTAATTTTACCATTTAGTCTATGAACTGGTCTTTCTGATATTTGTAGCCTTGATCAGCTCAGCTCACAATGAAACCACTCTGTAATTCCATGACGCCAAGTCTCTTGAGCCATTGCCTACTCTTTTATTAAGTATGTCCTGGTCTTATTTTAGATTTTTTTAAAAAGTAAACTGAAGCTACTCCAGGATTACTAGTTTGGGGGTTGTAACATGGTCACGTTAGCAATATTATTTGAATCTTACTGGCTACTGTTTTTGTGATGATAGGAATCTAGTCCCCATTTCAGAGTTCCATGTTCTCTCAAGTAATTTGGGGGATCCTTAGGGCATGAAACTCATTCTGCAAAGTGAATCTGAGCCACTGCTTACTCCTGAAGTGCTTCACTCTCTATCTTTAAGCCTTTTACTCACCTTGGCTCATTGTGCCTGATACCTTCTTCACATAGGATATTGATTTGTGATTGGAAGGAGGAGACATTCTTCAGTCTCCTCTGGCAATTTAGCTTCTTTGGATGCACATCCTTTCTGTTAGACATCACTGTGATATCAAAGTCCATATGAGGATATGACTGCATCATTCTATCTAGGAGGCTCTTCAGCTTTCCTGTAAATCAAAGTGTATATGGGTTGAGCAGTACCCCTTAACAACATTCAGCAGATAGATCCACACCTCAGATCTGCCTTAAGCGAGGATCGCTCTACTCTAGCCCAGGCATATGACTTATCATTGTCAAGTGGGGAAAAAAATGAGTGAAGGGTTAGAACAACTGAATTTTAGACCAGACTTTTAGACAGAGACTAACTGTGTAACTTTAAATAAATCTTGTAATTTATGTGACCTTAGTTTCTTCATCAACAAGATATCAAAGGTCTGGGGTATATTATCTGTCAGTGCCTTCCAGATCTCAGGGTCCATCATTTTAGGTATAGGCTCATTGACAGCAGGAAATTTACACTTCTCTCATTGTACTCATCCCAAGCTAGTACAGTATTTTGTATATCTTAGGACCTTGCATGATAGAGAGATCAAAGTTCTGAACATTTAGCCAGAGACTTCAGTTGAGTTCCAGCCCTGTTCCCATAGAGTCCTGTAACTACAAATTATTCACTTAATTTGTTTACTTGTAACATAATGCCCTTCAAGGTGCTTTACAGCTGTGAGGGGGAAAGGTTAAGGTATTGACTATATTATTTATATGCCAATATGAGAAGGTATGTCTTGGATTTTTTTTCTTTGTTTAGCCTCTTACCTTATCAAAGGATATTTCTAGAGGAGATTTGCTCAGGTATCAGTCTCCACTGTTTATCATCAGCGAGACTTCTTCCACTGAGTGGGAGAAGAGCAATTTGAAATTCTGTGTGTGAATTATGTTTACTTAGCAAAGTGTTACCTTTTTTCTTTTTTCCTCATTGTTTTCCCCTTGTCTCTCTATGATGCACCCAGGGGGCTTGCATTAAACTTATGATGTCTGGCATGATTGATTGTGTTTCCAGTGGCTGGACACTTTGCTGGGAGCAGTGGTTATGTCTTGGAAAATCACACTAATCGAATCGGAAGACACTGATGTGCATTCTCAAGTAAGAGCCTGGCTGTTGGGGGTTTCATCTAGGTCAGGCCTTATAAATTAAGTGACGATTCTTTTTTCCTTAAGTCAGTAAATAAAATTCATCAGTGGCCTCACGTTGCCTTCACAGTTCTGCAGATCAGCCAACCTATGAGTCAAGTAGCATTTTTATTTGCTTTAAAGCTAATGTTTTGTGGTAGTTGGCAGTCCATTTATTAAAAGTAGAAGATGGGAATGCAGGGAAATTCTGTTCTCAGAATTTGAGAACAATTTCTGAGATCACTGAAAAACTAGAGAAAAGTGATCTTTAAATGTATGTCTCAGAAATAGTTGGAGGATATATGTTTACTATAATTTCTTTTGTACAGAGAGTAATGTAGAATTTTCCAAAAGTCTCAGAGTAAAAGCAGTTTTAAAATGGGAAAATGATGTTGTCTTTTTAATTTTATTTATTTAGTTATCCACTTATTCAAAAATATTTATCAAATACCTACTCTGTCAGGCATAGGCACTACATCACTACATGGTATAGTAGGAAGCTCATGGCACTGGAAGAAGGCAAACCTGTGTCTGAATTCTGTTTTGCCACTTATTAGGTAAGTGATAACACATAAGGAAAATGACCTTTAAAACCTTAGGGTTTTATTTTGTTTTGTGTTTTGGCAATTGGGGTTGGAACAAACAAAGCAGATACTGAGAATCAGCCCACAAGAACGGTAACATTATTGGGATGATTTTAAGTACTATGAAATTTTAATATATGGTACCTGGATTACAATAGATGCTTGTATATGTTAGTCTGTTTTCACTAGTGAGAGATGAAACTGAAAAACGTAGATTGTTCTCAGACCACAGAGGATTTTGAATGCTGTGGGACTATGTTTATATTATTAATTGATGTATACTAGTCCAGGGCCTTACTAAGCACTTATGGGTACTTAATAATTTGTTTGTAATGAGTGACAATGAATGAATAGAAAATAGAAAGTCATTGAAGATATGAGAAATCTGTTGAAGATGCTGTAGACAGCTTTTGCTTTAGATGGGATGTTACTCTTGGTGATCTTTATGGGAAAAGTATTTGCAAAACCAGAAGATAGGGACAGACACCACAGAAGTGTTAAGTATGGTTTATTGAGGAAGCCGTAAGCAAAGAGTCATCAGGACTCCTAAGCTCTCATCCCATAAAGAGATATGCTTGGCTGGAGTGTCCAGTGGAAGGTGCTGCAGGAGAGGGACCCTATACCTACCCTGATTTCCACTTCTATAGAGAAGCTGGGAGAGGGAGCAGAGAGCATCTGATCCACACTGTAATAAAAAGAACTTTTTGGTCAGTGAAAGTTGAGCTTTGAACTTTGGGAACTCACACAATCGTCTAGGTTAGTTTGCCTACTAACACCAGTATTATGAGAACCCTGCAGAGCAAGAGTGCCTCTAGGCTACCTAAGAGAGAGAGGAAGCCACAGGGATTGTCCAGCAAATAGAAGGATTGTCTCTTCTCAGTGTTGATGCCATCATTTGTGTTTTGAAACTGTTGCAATGACCCAGAACTCTGTATTAAGAAGGAGCCTTAGATTTGTTTCTCCCTAGTCGTTTTGTTAACAATTGTGTGAAAAACATTAACTACTGTGAAGAGCTGCCATTTATGGGGAATTTTTTTTATGTAATCTGAGTTTAGATTTAGTTTAGGAAGGAGTTTCTTAGGAAGTCACAAAGTGAGGATGGACAAAGCAAAGTGAACGTTGAGAAGAAATCTGCAGGTAGGTTGATAGTATTAGAGATTCAGATTTTTAAGAAATTGATGTGTATGTTAAGATAGAAATAAAGAACAGACAAATGTTGGCTACCTTGAGGATGGATTTGCCTAGGGCTAGGATATCTACAAATGTTAGGAATATACAGTAGCAACTTGGAGGAGAGAGCGTTGGGATTATACATAAGCTTTCTGATTTTACCTCTTACGGTTAGCTTTCTTGATTAGGCTATTCTCTCATTAGCTGCTGCACTGAATTGGGGGAAGAAAACCTAAAACATGGATTGGAACTTCTGCAGGTTGGATTTGTCCTTAGCTTGGGAGCTACACTCCCAGTGGAAGCCCAAGGAAATAAGTGATATTTCTACATTTCCACATAATAGATTCAGGATAATCTTGGACATAATTTGTTCTCTTGGCTAACTAAAGCTAAGCAAAACCAAAATTTCTCTTTTCTCTTAATTATAAGCACTTGTATGGAAAGTTAATTTGTGTGGGTTTAATTTATTTACATATATTTACGTTTGATTCATTAAAATGTTCCAAGAGTTGTTTTGCAACTGTTGAGCATTTTAAGTTCTTTTGAAAAATGAAAATATTCTTTTTGCCAGTTGAGAATAAATTTAGACACCCCAGAGTTTGGGTTGTGGTATGACTAACTTCTAAATATGAGAAAGTATTTTGTGCTGTCCACCACTACCCAGCCAACAAATAAAAACAGAGCTCCAAAGTAAGCAATCAATCCCTTCTCTCACATGTGCACCTTCCTATCTGCACCCACATGAAACCTTTATGAAATACATAGATTCAAGGTAAAAATGCCACACCCACACAAAAATTGGTAAGAAAAATGCAAGATGGACGTAAATTTCATTTCCATATTTGTGAACATTCAGTCACTTGTCAGACATTTATTAAATACCTACTTTGTGCAAGACATGGTATTAAAGCACCCCAAATTTGTTATGAACCATGGTCCTTGTTCTCAAAAAACTTATTATCAACCCAAACTTCAAAGAGTTACTTATTAAGATGATACAAATTCATCACCCCTAAACCTTCCTGTATTATTTTTTATCCAATCATGAGCTAATAGAATTTGTCATTTGCTGAACCCTATGCTATGCTATTTGCCTAGTATGTTATATGCATCACCTTATTAAAAGTCATATGGCCACATTTGTGGTACATGCTTTTATACCCATTTAACAGATAGAAGAAAGAGACTGAGAAATTGATGAACTTTTCAAGGCCTGTCTAACTAGAAGGCTTAATTCATTATCATTGTCCTTTATCAAGTAGTTGAATGAATTAACGTATCCTTAGGAGTGAGGGCTAGGTGATAGAGGATTGTAGAGGATAATTTTTCATATCTTATCTAGGAAATAGTGGTCTTTTGTAAGAAAAAATGATAGAACAGCTTCAGTGAAACATACAAAAAAGATTCCTTAGTTATAGAGCAGAGGCAGTAGGTCCATGAAACCAAATATTTAGAAGGAGAATAATATTTAACTGCTTTGTTTGGAATATCTTAATGAACAGTGTGATGGCACTGATGATTTCTGACCATGTCAAAGGAGATTTTAGCTGACTGAACTAAATTAATCTTTTTAATTCTGACCAGTTAATAATGGCCAGTTAAGAAATCTAAATAATTAAAATAGCTTTGCTTTTACCTAAACCTTCATATAAACCACCTAATTGGCTCACTGAAGAGTGGACATTATGATCTGATGGAAAAAAATCAATCCCGTTAAATTCATTATCTACCTTTTTGCCTGAAACTGGATTAAGCCGAAAAGCTGATTGATTCTGGATCAAGGATGATTTAGGCTTTAGAAGTTAGATCTCCAAAGAGAGAATTTGAAATAGGCCCTAGGGAATGAGAAGAAGCTGTCACTTTTCACTAGGATTAGAGAAAAAAGTGTTAGGTGACATTGTTCTTAAGAGACTCAAATAATTTTGGCTGCCCCAAAGGGTTTTAGTCTTTGTAGTTTCATCTGTCTCCTTCTTAGTAATAGTATTTATTGAAATAAATGCATGATCCTAAGTCCAGGGAATACCTGAAGTCTGTGTTTATGTTGATCTATCTTTGATTTCACTAGAGTTTCCCATTATGTTTTAAATCTTAAAGCATATGTGTAATATAAATAACATTGTAAAACATATTTATAATATGTATAGTATTTTGGAAGTAAAAAATACTGCATGTCAGTCTAAGCTTATGACTATTCCAAAGGGAATTATTCTAACATTGTTGAGTTACTCAAAAGAAATTTTCTTTTATAATAGAGCAAGCAGATACCCGTCTGGTTAACATGGATTAGTGGTGCTGAGTTATTTTGTCATGTAATCATTTCATTTTGTTTTTTTAAGAAAGAAATGCTCAAGAAGAAGTTTAGGAAATACAGATTTTAGTAAAAATTTTTAAAAATGGAATCTCTTAAGAAATTAAAAATTTTCATTTACACTGATTTAACCAATTGAACTATCTACCAGCAGTAACAAAAATAATATAATTTGACATACTTACAACAAAACAAATAGTTTACTGCAACAAATAATATGGAAATGTCGCTTCCTATATCAGTCAGAATAGGTATATCAATGCTGTGGTAATAAACAATGCTCAATCTTAGTGGCTCAAATAACAAAGGTTAATCTTTCGCTCACACCACCTTTCCACTGAGGGTAAGTGGGAGACTGTGTTGTAATCATTCAGGGACCCAGACTGATGGCATAGCCACTTTTTTGAAAATTGTTCATCTCCATGCCAGAGGAAAAAGGAGAGCTCTAGAAGGTCTTACACTGCTTATTAAATTCTTGACAATAAGCTTGAATTATTGCCACTAGAATAGTGGCATGCGTTACTTCTACTCACAACTCATTAGTGAAAACTCATCATTCTTCTCTCCCTCTCCTTACATACTGCTAAAATAACTAGGAGGGGAATTATACTAACAGTCTGGAAGTGGTAAGAAATGAGTGGATGTAGAAAATTGTAACTGATGACTAATACACTCTACTTGCTACCAACTATTTGATTCGTCTTCCTCCTTGCACATGAAATAAATTACTTCCTCTCCAAGAAAGATAAGAAAAAAGCAGCACTCAGTCCTTCAAGCTCAAAGTTGAGATCATTAGTTGATACATGCTTATCTCTAAAGGAGGTTTGAATGTGGCTTCTCTAGATCTAGGTCCTATGAACTAGAAAGGAAAGTTTTATACCATCAAAAACTAATATACAATTGAGGAATCACAATAAATATTTCCATTCATAAAGAGAAAGACTGGGAGGTGCACAGCGATTTTACTTCTCTGCTGAATGTATAAAATCCCACTGATCAAAAATTTTAAGACCTAATGTCCTAGGAATGAAGAATGTTGCTTAATTAAGTGCTTAATCTGCTTCCTGGAGCTCTCAAATTTCATATTCTTTATGACTCTTGGCTCCAGACTCTTGGGGTTTCCTATTTCTCTGTTATCCTCCTTGGCTACCTTTGAAAGAGCTATGGAGAATATGCTGTAGTTGGTGGCTGAGCAGGTCTCTTTGCCTGCTTCCTGCCTGTAGAAGTTTAAGGCTCAGTGGGTCATTTTAGCTTTTAAGCAATTGTAGTCTCTTTTACTCCAAATTGATGGGGGATTTTTTTCTGATTTCATTTTTGTTTTTTTCTCAGAATATCAGATGCAGAAATATATTTGGCTTTTTATCTCCTTGATTCTAGTAAGAAACATGCACCAGTAGCCAAACTTATGGTTCTCTTTGTCATATCTATTTACTTTTCTTTTTCAACTTAATTGTAGTTATCTTGAGCCTAAGAGACTTTTGGTGGGAGAAGGTTATTTGTTAACATCTTTTCCAGGGGGCAATTTGTAGAAATGCTAGAATTTCTTCAATACTACATTAATTCATTCAACCTGTCAATTCATTGAGAGGTATAAAAAATATCTGATCCTTACCACAGGCTGAGATTTGATTGGCCTTTGTCATCCAACATATTTTATAAATTTTTAAATTATTATTTTCTTTTACAGTTGCTTTTTTCCAGTGCTACAAATCCCCCAGTTTTGGACCTGCCCTAATCTTTTTCATTCCTGCTTGCAAACTGGTCATTTTTTCCTAATTATTCTTATAATACCCTGTCAAATGCCACCAATAGCAGCTACCACATACTATTGATAATCTGTTTTTCGTGTAAAGTGTCAAATTCATTGGGTACATTATCTGCATTTCAAGTCACTACAGTTAACATTTTAACCAAATGCCATACTTTTTTGTATAACATAAAGTACCATCTTTCTACTCTTCCATATAATATCACTCTTTCCTCTTTACCACCTAGTCAAAACCAGTGCCATGCATTTTAGGTTTTATTAGAGCAGTACTGTACTTCTAGGGAAATTGTTTATCAATAAGGATAACTAAGCTATTTTGATGAAAGAATCACACTCCAAATTTCAGGGCTTTTAAACAACAGAGTTCTCTCACTCTCTCCTCTGTCTCCTTTCTCTCCCTTCCTCCCTCTCCCTCTCTTTTTTTTCTCTCTCTCTATCTCATGCTACATGTTCATCATGAGTCAGCTGGGAGACTTTTCTCATTTAGTGAAGGGGTCACCATCTCAAACACTGTCAATCTTTGTGCTGACAGAGAAAATAAGCTGTTCTGAGGGCCACAAACAGTTAAATGCTCAGCCCAGAAGGGACTTCCATTCATTGGTCAGAATTAAAAAAACACCTGATCACAGAGAAAATGTGCTCTAAATAATGGAGAAAAGAAATATTTGTTGAACATTCTAATGACATTCACACTCTTCTCTCATATCTTGTATTCAATCTCTTTGCAAATACTGTTAGACTTTGATTTTAAAAATACCTAGAATCTGACTGTTTTTCATCACCTTTATCACTACTAGCCTGGCCCTGTATTGTTTCAATAGCCTCCTGACATTCTCCTTGAAGCATCGTTACATAATTTCCCTGGCTAAGGAAAATCCTTGGATAAACTTTGAGTGTTTCTTAGGTGCAAGGCATTACTCTGGCCACTGGGAGAAAGATTGATGTTAGAGAAAGGGGAGCAGAACACCAGGTACAAAGATGAACAAAAAAATCCCTAACCACTAAGAGTTTTTAATAATGAGTAGAAAGTATATGACTTCAAGAAGAAACATAAACTTGAAAGGAACGATTGGAGACATTAGGTATATAATGCAAAGTTGTAAATTTCAGAGTTAAAGAGATATTTCTCATTATTTTGCCCACTTTTCTTATTAAATAGGTGAAGAACTCAAGGCTCAAAACATAAAGTTACCATGAAGTAGATGCGTTCTACTGTGGGGTGTGCTGGGATGATGTTTGTAGGCCAGTGGGGAAGGAGAAAAAAGTAAGGTCAAGGAGTGACTTGAATTAGAAGAAATGATACTGCTTTGGTATAGGAAATACCAGCAGAAAAACAGAGTGAAGACAGAATTGCTTCAGGCTAGAGACAACATACAAGGAAGTCAATGTCAGAGAAAGGATGTGCCATCAGGAGATGCAGTTATCCATTAATCTTTATAGGCATGTGGGTGCTATTATTGTGTTATAGTTGGTCAGTCCATAGGAGCATCATGCCTGGGGTATAGGCATGTACTTTGGTCTGTCTTGCGGGATAAGGGCAGGACAGGTTAGGAACTAGGCAGGGATTTAGAACTTGGAGCTAAGTTCAGTAGGATTTCACTGTTAGCAAAGCCTTTGAGCCTAGCAGTCTCAGTCATAGTAGAAACCAAGCTTAGGATGGAAAGGCCTCCGTTTCTGAGGATACTTAAGTAATAGCTTCCTGAATCATGATTGGCTTAAAGGACTCCTAGACCCGAGTCTGCAAGTTGAAACAAGGAATTGAAGTTTGGGAAGGCAGTGACTGACAAAGTGATTTTTCGCAGATTATATAAAGAGTTGATGGGATCAAAGGAGCAAAAAGCTTGATTGTCTTACTAATTTATCTTAGTTATTTTCTACTATACCATACTTTTGAAAAGATATTTAAAAGAGAGAGACAACCAAAGCAAAGGAAAAGGCAAACTAGAAATGATTAATTTCTTTAACTGTTTCAAAACATTTTCAAATATTTTAAATATGAAGGAATTGAGTTCCAAGGGTTTCAGTGTTTTGCTCCAGGCAGGTCACATCACACAGATGATGTTGCTAAGGCACGGCTAGAGCCTGATTCTTCCTGCTTGCCAAGACAGAACATCCACCTATTGTGCTTCTTCTCCCAATTTTAATTATATGTACATATGTTCTTGTTTTGGTTTTGTCTTTTTTCTGTCTGAACTCATCATTCCTGTATTTGGAACCTATTTATTGCTCTGGAATGTCCTTGGAGTGGAATGTCCAAAATTCCATTATGGGATTTGGACTCAAATATATATTTGAATTCAACCTATTTGGGCAAAGTATTTAAATTTTCTGATGCATATTTCTCAAGTAGAGATAATAATACCGTTAGGTACTGAGGAATGCCACAGACAGGAAGGGGCTCCACTGTTTAGGAGGCAGGGGTACCAGGGCAACCCTTCTGGTTTTTCCCCACATCTTACTCCATTCACAGAGAAGCAGGAGTAGGTGAGTTATCTCACTTGATTGGAAAAAGAACACTTAATCTGCAAAATCATCTTCTTCTGACTTTTTCTTGGTTTGATTTACATGCTCTTTTCATGAGATTTTCATCTGTTTACCAGATCAAAAGAAACCCCACAGTCTATACTCCTGCAGTGAGAGATGGGGGTGGGGGTTATCAGGGAGGAAACTGCAGCTGATCAACTGTTGTGACCTGTTGAGTAACATGGATGTGGAGAAAAGGTGTAGAAAGACCATATTGTTCCTGGGTACAAGCTGTACTATGAGATCACCATGCTCCCCACCAAAAACTGATATTTCAATGTCTATTTGATTCCTTTATCTCAAAGGATACACAATTTAAAGGACAAAAGGCTGTCAGACCCTAACCAACTTTAAGGGTATGCTTTTAAGAAAAAACAAGGTTTATGAAAAGTGTCTAGCAAAGAAGTTGGTACACAGTTGCTGTTCAATAAATTATATTATTATATATGTTTATATTTTTCCCATCGTTTGTGTATAACTTCTACATTAATATTAGCACTGTGTGATATTTGTTAGAAATTGCAATGAGAAGGCAGAAAGAGTACATTAAAACCTTGATTAGTATACCTCTTTTTATGCCAATTCCTGTTTAGACAGTATCTGTAAAACATTTGCTTTTTCCTCTGCCAAATAAGTAGGGCTGGTCATGACTGTCTTAGAATTAGTGTAAGCTAACTGGTAAATTAAAACTATCTGGTGAGCAGGAACAACATTGTTACTGGAAGGGGGACTCTTCCAGGGCCCCAGAGTGAGCTCTTGTCTAACACTTGGAAATGAATTGCCTGAGGTACTGACAAAGCAAAAGACTCTACAGGGAAGGGGTGCTGAGGGGTTAGGTAACCCAGGAGATCTGCTCTGCCATGTGGCTCGCAGTCTCAGGTTTTATGGTAATGGGGTTATTTTCCAGGTTGTCTCTGGCCCATCGTCTTGCTTGTGCCCATTTTTGGTCTGACTCAGGGTCCTTCCCGGTGGTGTGTGCATCTCTCAGACAAGGTCAATTCCAGCACGAGGGTTTCTGGGAGGTTGGCAGGACATGTTACAGACTGGCATCTTGTCCCTGCTTTTGGCCCTGCCAAATTCTCCTGGTTATCGGCAGCAGCAAGCAGCACTGTGCTCCTTATAGTGACCTCCTTTTGGGAGACAACTCATGCAAGTGGTTATTATCATGCCTGGCCAAGGCGGGCAATTTCTGTCAATGGTTCCCTAACAATACAGATTCAGGTATTCTATAAATAGTACCTGTGATTCTTAAATCTGCCATTGTATTAAGTACTTGGTTTACAAATTAAAGAAACAACTCAAGCTAACTTAACAAAAGTGGAAATATTTTAGAAGGTCCCTGGAATATGTCATGGCATTCAAGAAAAAGATGGAGAACCAGACCCGGGGAACAGCAGCATAAGGTATAGGTAAACTTTGATTCTAAGTTATGCCATAATGTAATCCACTGTCCTCTCCCAGTAAGTTTAGCAGTGCAGTTTCTCTTTTTTTGGGTCTTATTGTCTTGAATCATGTATCTGGCACAAGTCAGTAGAGATGTAGTCACTAGCAGCTTGACTCTGTGGCTTATATGTTAGACAGACACCTCAAAAGTTGTTTCCATAAGTCTTTTTTAAAAAAATATTTATTTATTCATTTATTTGGCTGCACCAGGTCTTAGTTGTGGCACGTGGGATCTTCATTGCAGCATGTGGGATCTTTAGTTGCAGCATGTGGGATCCTGCATGCTGCATGCAGGATCTTTCAGTTGTGGCATGTGGGATCTAGTTCCCTGACCAGGGATCGAACATGGTCCCCCTGCATTGGGAGTGCAGAGTCTTAACCACTGGACAACAAGGGAAGTGCCCTCCCATAGTCTTTAGAAAGAAAGAGATTATTTGAAAATAACCTGATAAGATAATTATGGAGGAAATTATTAATGGATTCTTTATGTTGCTCAATTTGTCTTGTATGAAGATCCTAGTGGCAAATTCCTGTTAATGCGTAGATTGCAGAAGAACCTTATTTCTTTTCATCAAATGGATTGCTTTTGTGACAGTGAGACTATGTATCATATCTTGTATTTTTCTTTGCCTTTATTTCTGCAAAGTTCAGAAAGAAATATTCTCTCATTTTTTGTAGCCCTCTTCAGTCAGAAGTTTTGACGTTTCCCTACCACTACTGTTTTCTGATTTTGTTTTTTTTTCCAATGATATATAATTTTGCTATTATTACCATCATTGAATAAAGTATTTCAAATGTGTTTGGGAGCAGATATCATTGAAACAAATAGAAATCAAAAAAGAGAATGTCGAGGAATTAATATATTGCATTTTATAGATATGCTAAATTAATCAGTTATATTTATTTACCATGATCTCTTTGTAACCTATATAAAGTCAGCTAAAGTTGAACACCAATCCTACCTCAGTAGCAGATTGGTAATAAAAAGATCATATAGTTGTAGGCCCAAATATTGTTTTTCCTCTGTTCTCTAGTCTTCACTCCAGTCCCTTATATCTTTCTTGACTCTGTTAATTAAACTGGCTATTGAGTCTTGGGTGTTATTCTCCATTTAACTCTGGGCATTGAAATGTAGCATATTGGTTAAGAGAATGAACTATGTAGTTAGTCTGATTTAAATTCAACTCCTGGTTTTGATATTTGCTAGTTATGTCACCTTGGGCGAGTTACCTAAATTTCATTTTACCTATCTATAAATATGAGATGTTAATACCCACCCAATCAGGTTGTCATATAGATTAAAATAAAATATTTTATCTAAATCATTTAGGATGACATAATGCAGGACCTAAGTAAATGGTAGCTATCATTATTACTATAATGGTAAAGTTTTATTTACTTCTACTGTAGGTTGTTCAATTTCCAGTTATTTTGGTAATTTCTAAGGCTTTATCGGTTTTTCTTCAATTCTTAGTGGTTCATTTAATTTCTCCACCTGTTATTGTGCTGCTTGGTACTGATTTTGTTGTTGTTGTTGTTGTTGTTTTTGGCCATGCTACACAGCTTGTGGGATCTTAGTTCCCCCACCAGGGATAAAGCTGTGCCCCCTGCAGTGGAGCATGGAGTCCTAACCACTGGACCACCAGGGAATTCCCGGTACTGACTTCTTTTTGATTTGGTTAGAATTCCTTGTTGTTTGTTCCCATGGCATCCTGTACTTTTCATTTTATTGAGTTTAAAAAATATTTATCACATGTTTATCTTCTCAGATTAGTGTAAACTCCAAGTAGGGAAGGGATCATAAAGGCCAAGTGCATAGCATAATGCCTGCAACACAGTAGGGACTCAACAAATGTTTATTGATTTGAATTACATTTCTCTGTCACTTTCTCTACTTTGCACCTTGCACATCCCTTGTTTCACCTTATTGTGGGTAGTTTTTATAGCTCTTCCTCCCTTAAGACTCCTGCTTTTTCTACTCTCTTTGCGTTTATAGTCTCATTCCTTTGTTCTGAAATCCTTGGTTGTTATTATAGATTATTGAACAAGCAGGCCCACAGGAAATCCTGTCATTTGAATGGTAAAGGACTGACTTTCTGCAGGGCCACTAGAAAGGGAGTCATCCCTATGAAACAAACAAACCAGCCAAAAACCCATATCTCTTGAGTGCCTGTTTTCTGTCACTTTAAAATTTTTCCAAGCAGCAGCCCAAAAGGGAGAACATTTAAGTCTGTAGGCCGAGTTGAGTCAGGACTGCCGTCTCAGCACTTTCACTTATAACCATTTACTGCCCACTGTATGAGTTACAGTGGCACATTATCATCTTAACTGCCTTTTAATGGTAATGGTGATGTCCTGCAAATTGAGAAAAAGAGTTTGTCTGTTAATTCCTAGGAGGTTATAGGCCCAATAACTGCTGTTGTTAGTTCCAGGATGATTGCCAATAATGCAGCATCACTTGGGCTCCATTATGTGCAATCTTTAGAGCGCTAAGAATCATCTAAATCCCTAAACCATTATGTTTAACTTAGACCAAGACAACTATGATGACAAGAACAACTGGGGTTCAGTCAACAGATATTTACATTGGGAAATAATTGGCTTTTTAGCAAAATACCCTTCTAGAAAATAAGTCAGAACGAGTTTCGAAAGGTTAAAAATGGTAGGAAAATAAATGCTAATTCTTTTTTTCCTGCTAGTTCATAAGCCATTTTTTTTCATGAGCAAGATTCTGAAGGAGTTTCAGCGTCCTGTTTAATTAGTGACCTTAACATTAAACCTCAGAAATCTCACAGTCACGCTTACATATAAAATGTAGAGATTTCTGTCTGGTCTGCGGATGCTATCAAGGTCAGTTCATGTAAAGTATCAGTGTAAGCTCCAGTGATGTTCATGATGTCAACCAGCATCTTTTGGTTATTCTAATTCTTTTTCCTTAAGTTTGGGCTAAAGGACATTAACCCATACATGTATGAGATTGAAGTCAATTATTCAGAAGGGAAGACATCTGAAAATCAAAAATTCAGATTTTCTATAGTAGTTTCTAGGATTTCTTGGTATATAAAACTGGAAGTGTGGTATACTGAAGAGACTGTGGTTTTGAAATTAAATACAGCTACATTTTTTACATCTAAGGCTTTGGGCAAGTCACCCTCTCTGAGACTAATACTTACCTTTCTATAATATAGTTAGGACTAAATAAGATAATTTATGCAAAGCTCTTCAGAGCTCGGAAATTCAGAATAAGAAGGAAAGACAGAAAGGGAAGAGGAGAATGTGTGTGTGGGTTAAGGCTGAGGGTAAATTTTGCAGAGACTTTGGGAGTTCTGATGCAACAGCAGTATGAAAAAGTTCATCAGAAACAAAAAAGAAATTTGAAAGAAGTATCACTATGGTTTTGAAGTCCTCTTCATTACACTAGAAAAATGGAAGTAAAGATTTTAAATTGTTGGAAATTCTTTTATTTCCAAACTGTTTTCCTTTGACTAAGACATTGCCTTGAGGCAGGATTGTTGAGAGTGGTATAAACTCTTATATGGCTATAAATACTTCTCTCTCCAACTCCCCCATTATTGATTGGGTTTATAGGGTTGCAGAGCAGAGAAAAATCCATGGTGTACAGATATTGGTTTGACTTCATAAGATTCCATGTACAAGTTCTTATTCTTTCACTTTCTCATTTAAAACCTTAAAGAAGTTCTTTACCATCTCTGATTTTCATTGTGTATTCTATAAGTTAGGAAAAATAATACCTCACTCAGTTATTATAGTGATTAAGAGAATTTACACATAAAAACTTGAAGCATGGAAATGTATTTTATATTATTTACCATATTGATATTGTGAAATTGAATCAGTAAAGAAGGTACCACAGGAACAGACTAAGAGCAGCCCTGCCAATTCTTCATTGCTGTTGTGTGTGGGAGTTGCCATTCCACAGAAGAACTTGACAGGGACTCCATCTCTTTTTCCCTTGAGTTTTCATTTTATTATTTGTCTCCCTTGTTTTATACAACTTTTTAAAATTATTTTTATTTTTTTGCTTCTGTTCCCAGCACCCTTTCTCCTTAGGTCATAAGTTATAAAGAATGTACAAGAAATGAAAGTAAGGGCACAGCTACACTTTGACAATTTCGTTCAGATGTAGAACAGTATTTTCTTCATTTATCCCAAAGGGCTTTACTTAACCTGTATTACATGTGTCTATAACTGTGTGACACATTCTATAAAGTAATATGCACAATGAAAGAATCAGGGCTATTTTCTTAATTAGTTCTGTTTATTACAGCACAAGCCTGTTGTTAATAACACTGAGAACATAAAGACATTTACTAAAAATGACCCGTAACTTTAAGATATTTTGCCATGTTAATATAAAACTTGACTGAAGATTGCTAAAAACTGATATTTTCCAAAGGAAGAAATTCAGATGTAAAAATCTCCAGACCCCATAACTCAATTCAGAACTGAGAATTATAAACTCAGCTCTATCATTGTCCATCATTGGGTAGGTGTCTTATACTTCCTGAGCCTCAGTATCCTCATTTACCAACTGAATTATATCATAATCTTCTCTAGATGTCACTGATTAAGAGGCAGTCCATAATTACCATGTTTGGGGATAAAAGGGAGATCAAAAAGCAGAGGAGAACCAGAGCTGTTAACCTGAAACAGAAGAAAAATATAATCAGCTGAGATTAATTGAAGGCAGGGGTCCAGAATTGACTTTATAGTGTTGTAATCATGTGGTACAGTCTTGAGAAAAATTCGGATGACCAAGGTTTTGACAGCAGCTTGGACTATCTGAAGACTTAATTTGATCAATTCATGGCTGCCCTTTTGACCACAAACATGAGTCTGATTTTCAAGCCAGAGTCTGATAAATTGTTTGTGCTATTTCCTCTAACTTTCCAAGTACTGTGATTCTGAAGAAAAGGAACAAAACAAAATAAAAATTAATTGATATTCCTGAGCTGGAAGATAATTTGATGACAACATATAATGCATCTGCATGAAAGATATCAATAAGAGTTAAATGGTAGCCAACAAAGTAAAAACCATGGAGGTCAAAAAGTTGTTGAGTTATAGTTATTCTTTGACTCTGAAGGAAAAGCTTAAATAGAGATAGCCTTCCAAAGTGAATGATTGTCAACTTGGGTCCACCTATTTAAATGTAATTCTCATCCAAAAACACCTACACAAAGGACACTTACAGTGGAGACCCCAGAGAAACATAATTATCACTATTAATTTTACTGTGTTTTGATTCATTCTGTTGTTTGTTCTAGCTTGTTTTTTTTTTGTTGGTTTCTTTTTCTTTGTTGTTGTTTTAGTTGTTTTTTTTTTTTTTTTAGTCTTTTGGGATCTCCGTGTTTTATAACATTTTTATTTTTTATTTTTTTATACATTTCTGTTTTGATTTTGCTTTTCTGTTGTTCTGTGCTCTTTTCCCTTATTTTTTTTCCTCTTTGGCTTATATATATATATATATATATATATTTTATATTTCCATTTCGACTTTGCTTTTCTGTTGTCCTGTGTTTTTTCCCTTTTTACTTAATTTTATTTTATTATTATTATATTTTTAATCATTTTTATTGGTTTGTTCTGTTTCCTTGCTTTTTTCTTCAGTTGACACACTGCTTTGGTTTGGTTTTTAGGTTATGTGTTTTTGTTAGTTTTAATCCTAACTCTTTGATTTCATTTTTGAGTTCTTGTATTTGTCTGGATGTTCTCTTGCTTTTTGTTGTATTTGGCTCTGTTTTTGTTTCTTTTACGTGTGTGTGTTTCCTTGTTTCTGTTTTTGTTTGTTTCATTTTGTTTTTACCATTTCTCTCGGGTTTTGTTTTTGTCAGCTTTCTTCTTAATTGTTTGATTTTGTTCTTGGGTTCTTCTGTTTGTCTTGTTGTTCTCTTCTTATTTGATTTATTTTGTTCTGTTTTTGTTCCTTTTGTGGGTGTGCGTGTTTCCTTTTTTCTGTTTGTTTGATTTTACTTTTCACCATTTGTCTGGGGTTTTGTTCATTTTTTTAAAAATCCCATTTATTGCCAGGATGAGTGACTTGCAGGGTCTTGGTCCCTCGACCAGAAGTTGGGCCTGAGGCTCTGGAGTGGGAGCACCAAGTCCAAGATGCTGGACCACTAGAGAATTCCCAGCCCCAGGGAAGATTAATCACAGAGAGCTCTCATGGAGGCCTGTATCTGAATCCAAGACTCAGCTCTACCCAGCTGCTAGCAGCTCCCAGCGCTGGACGCCTCACACCAAACAACAAACAAGACAGGAACACAAACCACCCATCAGCACACAGACTACCTAAAGTCATACTAAGCTCACAGATACACCAAAACACACTATCTGACACAGCCCTGCTCATCAGAGGGAAAAGACTCAGCTCCATCCACCAGAATGCAGGCACCAGTCCCTCCCATGAGGAAGCCTACACAAGACACTGGACCAACCCCACGACCAGGGACAGAGAACAGAAGCAAGAGGAACTAAGACCCTGCAGCCTAGGGAAAGGATACCTCAAACCCTGTAATTAGACAAAATGAGAAGACAGAGAAATATCTTACAGGTAGAGGATCAAGATAAAAACCCACAAGACTGAATAAATGAAGAAGAAATAGGCAAACTACCTGAAAAATAATTCAGGGAAATGAGAGTAAAGGTCATCCAAAATCTTGGAAATAGAATAGAGAAAATACAAGAAATGTTTAACACGGGCCTAGAAGAACTAAAGAGCAAACAAACAGTAATGAACAACACAATAACTGAAATTAAAAATACTCTAGAAGGAATCAGTAGTAGAATAACTGAGGCAGAAGAATGGATAAGTGAGCTGGAAGATAGAATGGTAGAAATAACTGATGCAGAGCTGAATAAAGAAAGAATGAAAAGAATAGAAGACAGTCTCAGAGACCTCTGGGACAACATTAAGTGCACCAACATTAGAACTATAGATGTCCCAGAAGAAGAAGATAAAAAGAAATGGTCTGAGAAAATATTTGAAGAGGTTATAGTTGAAAACTTCCCCAGTGTGGGATAGGAAATAATCAAGTCCAGGAAGCACAGAGAGTACCAGCCAGGATAAACCCAAGGAGAAACACGCCGAGACACATATTAATCAAACTAACAAAAATTAAACACAAAGAAAAAATATTAAAAACAGCAAGGGAAGAGCAACAAATAACATACAAGGGAATTCCCATAAGGTTAACAGCTAATCTTTCAGTATAAACTGTACAGGCCAGAAGGGAGTGGCAAGATATATTTAAAGTGATGAAACGGAAAAACTACACCATACATATCGATAATTACCTTAAATGTAAATGGATTAAATGCTCCCACCAAAAGACACAGACTGGCTGAATGGATACAAAAACAAGACCCATATATATGCTGTCTACAAGAGACCCACTTCAGACCTAGGGACACATACAGACTGAAAGTGAGGGGATGGAAAAAGATATTCCATGCAAATGGAAATCAAAAGAAAGTCGGAGTAGCAATTCTCATACCAGACAGACTAGACTTTAAAGTGAAGACTATTACAAGAGATAAGGAAGGACACTATATAATGATCAAGGGTTCAGTCCAAGAAGATATAACAATTGTAAATATCTATGCACCCAACATAGGAGCACCTCAATACATAAGCTAAATGCTAACAGCCTTAAAGGGGAAATCAACAGTAACACAATAATAGTAGGTGACTTTAATACCCTACTTAACACCAGTGGACAAATCATCCAAACAGAAAATAAATAAGGAAACACAAGCTTTAAATGACACGTTAAACAAGGTGGACTTAATTGATATTTATAGGACATTCCATCTAAAAACAACAGAATACTTTCTTAAGTGCACACAGAACATTCTCCAGGATACATCACATCTTGGGTCACAAATCAAGCCTCAGTAAACTTAAGAAAATTGAAATTGTATCAAGCATCTTTTCTGACCACAATGCTATGAGACTAGATATCAATTACAGGAAAAAAAAGTGTAAAAATACAAACACATGGATGCTAAACAATATGCTACTAAATAACCTAGAGATGACTGAAGATATCAAAGAGGAAATCAAAAATACCTAGAAACAAATGAAATGAAAACACGATGACCCAAAACCTTTGGGATGTAGCAAAAGCAGTTCTAAGAGGGAAGTTTATAGCAATACAATCCTACCTCAAGATACAAGAAAAATCTCAAATAAACAACCTAACCTTACGCCTAAAGCAATTAGAGAAAGAAGAACAAAAAAACCCCAAAATTAGCAGAGGGAAAGAAATAATAAAGATCAGATCAGAAATAAATGAAAAAGAAATGAAGTAAACAAAGCAAAGCTCAATAAAACTAAAAGCTGGTTCTTTGAGAAGATAAACAAAATTGATAAACCATTAGCCGGACTCATCAGGAAGAAAAGGGAGAAATCTCAAATCAACACAATTAGAAATGAAAAAGGAGAAGTAACAACTGACACTGCAGAAATATAGAGGATCATGAGAGACTTCTACATGCAACTATATGCCAATAAATTTCACAACCTGGAAGAAATGGACAAATTCTTAGAAAAGTACAACCCTCCAAGACTTAACCAGGAAGAAATAGAAAACCTGAACAGACCAATCAAAAGCACTGAAATTGAAACAGTGATCAAAAATCTTCCAACAAACAAAAGCCCAGGGCCAGACGGCTTCACAGGTGACTTCTATCAAACATTTAGAGAAGAGCTAACACCTATCCTTCTCAAACTCTTCCAAAATATAGCAGACAGAGGAACCCTCCCAAACTCCTTCTATGAGGCCACCATCACCCTGATACCAAAATCAGACAAAGATATCACAAAAGGAGAAAATTACAGGCCAGTATCACTGATGAACATAGATACATCCTCAGAATACTAGCAAACAGAATCCAATAGCACATTGAAAGAATCATACACCATGATCAAGTGGGGTTTATTCCAGGAATGCAAGGATACAACATAGTTTTGGACGTTTTAGCCACGGCAATCAGAGAAGAAAAAAATAAAAGGAATCCAAATTGGAAAAGAAGAAGTAAAACTATCACTGTTTGCAGATGACATGATACTATGCATAGAAAATCCTAAAGATGCCACCAGAAAACTACTAGAGGTAATCAATGAATTTGGTAAAGTAGCAGGATACAATATTAATGCACAGAAATCTCTTGCATTCCTACACACTAACAAGGAAATATCAGAAAGAGAAATCAAGGAAAGACGCCCATTTACCATTGCAACAAAAAGAATAAAATACCTAGGAATAAACCTACCTAAGGAGGCAAAAGACCTGTATTCAGAAAACTATAAGACACTGAGGAAAGAAATCAAAGATGATACAAACAGATGGAAAGATATACCATGTTCTTGGATTGGAAGAATCAACATTGTGAAAATGACTATACTACCCAAAGCAATCTACAGATTCCAGGCAATCCCTATCAAATTACCAGAGGTACTTTTCACAGAAGTAGAGCAAAAAATTTTACAGTTTGTATTGAAACACAAAAGACCCCGAATAGCCAAAACAATCTTGAGAAAGAAAAATGGAGCTGGAGGAATCAGACTCCCTGACTTCAGACTATACTACAAAGCTGCAGTAATCAAGACAGTATGGTACTGGCAAAAAATCAGAAATATAGATCAGTGGAACGGGATAGAAAGCACAGAGATAATCCCACGCACATAAGGTCACCTTATGTTTGACAAAAGAGGCCAGAATATACAACAGAGCAAAGACAGCCTCTTCAATAAGTGGTGCTGGGAAAACTGTACAGCTGCATGTAAAAGAATGAAAGTAGAACACTCCCTAACACCAAACACAAAAATAAACTCAAAATGGATTAAATACCTAAACGTAAGGCCAGACACTCTAAAACTCTTAGAGGAAAACATAGGCAGAACACTCTTTGACATAAATCACAGCAAGATCCTTTTTGACCCACCTCCTAGAGGAATGGAAATAAAAACAAAAATAAACAAATGGGACCTAATGAAACTTAAAAGCATTTTCACAGGAAGGGAAACCACAAAGAAGATGAAAAGACAGCCTTCACAATGGGAGAAAATATTTGCAAATGAAACAACTGACAAATGATTAATCTCCAAAATATACAAGCAGCTCATGCAGCTCAATATCAAAAAAACAAACAACCCAGTACAAAAATGAGTCGAAGACCTAAATAGACATTTCTCCAAAGAAGACTTACTGAATGCCAGCAAACACATGAAAAGATGCTCAGCATCCCTAATCATTAGAGAAATGCAAATCAAAGCTACAATGAGGTATCACCTGACACCAGTCAGAATGGCCATCATCAAAATATCTACAAACAATAAATGCTGGAGAGGGTGTGGAGAAAAGGGAACCCTTTGCACTGTTGGTGGGAATGTAAATTGATACAGCCACTATGGAGAACAGTATGGAGGTTCCTTAAAAAAGTAAAAATAGAATTACCATATGACCCAGCAATCCCACTACTGGGCATATACCGTGAGAAAACCATAATTCAAAAAGAGACATGTACCACAATGTTCATTGGAGCACTATTTACAATTGCCAGGACATGGAAGCATCCTAAGTGTCCATCAGCGGATGAATGGATAAAAAAGATGTGGCACATATATACAACGGAATATTACTCAGCCATAAAAGGAAACGAAATTGAGTTATTTGTCGTGAGGTGGATGGACCTAGAGTCCATCATACAGAGTGAAGTAAGTCAGAAAGTGAAAAACAAATACCATATGCTAACGCACATATATGGAATCTAAAAAAACAGTACTGATGAACAGTGGCAAGGCAGGAATAAAGGCACAGATGTGGATAATGAAGTTGAGGACACAGAGGGGAAGGGGAAGCTGGGATGAAGTGAGAGAGTAGCATTGACATATATACACTACCAAATGTAAAATGGATGGCTAGTGGGAAGCAGCTGCATAGCACAGGGAGATCAACTCGATGCTTTGTGACAACCTACATGGGTGGGATAGGGAGGGTGGGAGGGAGGCTCCAGAGGGAGGGGATATGGGGATATATGTATACATATAGCTGATTCACTTTGTTGTACAACAGAAATTAACACAACATTGTTAAGCAATTGTACTTCATTAAAGATATAAAAACAAAACCAAACCAAAAAAAACACCTGCACAGAAACATCCAGAAAAGTCCCAGCTATTGATAAAATAACTACCACAGATTGGATGGGAGGTATGCCAAACAATCTCATATGTCTACTGTATATTATGCATACAATATGTAATTTAATATAATCTATAATATATAATGTATAACATAAAATGCACTGATCTCATTTTTATTTCTATCTACATCTATTTATTTGTATATATCTATCATAATCAACAAATCTCATAAAGTAACCAATGTCATATATATGTATATACAGTAATGTTTGTATGTACACACACAGTAGCAAATATCACATATATTCATATAACATAAAGCATTTAATGTATATAATTGTGTGTGTGAAAATCATGTATAGTGTGATTTTTAAATTAATTTTTCATTCCTTTTCACTAATGATTGGTAAAATCTCTAGCCAAGTATTCTGGTCAGTTTAGGTCTTCTTTTTATTTATTTTTAAAAAATACATCCCTGCTTTATATTGAAATGATTCTTCTTCTTTAGTTTAAGATTTAAATATAGGCATTATGCCATGGTGGTCTCTGGACTTCAACAGACAATTTTCAGATTGTAGCCTTTACCAGAGCTTTCCTGAAAGCTGGCTTGCATTGGCTTGCAAGAGGAACCTGTGTGCATCTCTTCCTAACTGCTCAGCAGTATTATGTTTGTTTGTAGCTTGAAATCAGTCTCGGTGGGAGTATTTACAAGACAGAAATTGGCAAATGCTACAAAGCAGAGTGTTTTTTTTTCCTCTAGGGAATCGGTTGTTAAACATTTACTAGCCATCACTGGCTTTAACATTTATAAGTGATATAATCTTGGGCAAGTAACCATTCTGTGACCCAGTTTTTTAATGTGGAAAATGAAGAAAATTGTAATCTTTCTTTGCTGTTTTTTAAAAAATTGGGAGAATGTATAATAAATATACTATGGTGCCTTGTATTAAAAGTGCCTAATAAATGCTTTCTTTTATTAATTGCACAGAATTTTAAATTTCTGTATTTAGTTAATACTTGGAATACAGACTTCATTACTATTTATGTGTATTTTGTTTCTGTTGTGTCTCTAATTTCCTGCTTCTTAGATCTGTGCAATGCTGGGAGCTTAAATATATTCATATCTCCCAGTAGATATTTTCCTACCTAACCACAATACAGTGATCAAAATCAGAAAATTAACATTTATTTATTACTGAAATCCTATCTCCCATTCAAGTTTTACCTGTTGCTCCAATAATATCCTTTATAATAATAACAACAATAAAACACTTGTATTTAATTGTCTTGTTATTTAGTCTCTTTAGATCTGGAACTCTTTTTCATACGTTCCTTAATTTTTCTGATTTTGAAGATTACAGGGCATTTGTTTTGTAGAATATGCCACAGTTTGGATTTATGATGTGTTCTCATGAATTAGATTCAGAGTATCTGTCTTTGGCAGGAATATCATTGAAGTAATGCTATGTTCTTTTCATCCCATCGTGTGGAACTCATTTTCTATTTGTCCCATCGCATGTGATGTTCATTTTGATTACTAGATTAGGGTGGAATCTGAAAGAATTTCCACTGTAAATTTACCATTTTGCCATTTGTCATTACTAGATAGTTTGTGAAGAAGTACTTTGAGGCTATGTAAAATTCTGGTTCTCACCAAATTTCAGTATATTCTTTTATGCTTTTATATCACTATGGATTTATGGGATACTATTTCATCCAATGGTTTATAATCTGTGACTTTGATTTTTATTGATGCTCACATTGCTCCTGTTTGTTCAATAGGAGCTTCTTCAATCTGGGTTCTGTATACTTTGACTTGTCTTCATCATTTTTTGAACACTTCCTTACTTTCTGGTACAGAAAAATGATAGTTCAGAGTCATCTTATATTTGCCTGCTCCCATCCTGGAATCAGCTATTTTTCCGGGATCCTTGGTTTCTTATAGTGTAGAATAGCTTTTAGAAATCCAAATCTGTTAATTAGGTATACTTCTTTTTTGAGGGTACTGCTGTTTGTCCCTCTCAATAGACAGAACAGAGAATATTACATTTATACTTAGATATTTATTTATCTAACTATAAATTATTTATCCACGTATATCTTTATATATCTCTATCTCTGTATATTTTAAACCACCTGTTAACTCCAATATCTGCAATTTAAATCCGATACCACAATGTTTATTCTAGTTTTCCTTTCTTCTCTGACAGTGAGAAAATTGATTCCCATTATCCTCAATATAATTACTTGATGCATTCCTCATTTTGGTTACATATTCAAGGATTTATCCAAATTGCCATTGCTAATACTTTGTCTACTTCACCTTGCATCTAGATGCCCTCCTTACCTTGCTTGGGCTTTGAGATCTGCACAATATCCCTACAGCACCATTCCACTTGAACATACACCCTCTTCCACCTGAAAAGGCTCTGAACACCAGGCCATTTCCACCACTGTCCTTTGATTGGATACCCTCCTCACCTTACTTAAGCTTCACCCTAGGATGCCCTCCTTTCTCTTCTTGGTTCTGGGCCATTCTCTTGCACATAGCCATCCCTCTTTTGTTCCAGCATACCATGTCAGGCTGCTGACACTTCTCTTTCAGCATGTGGATGCCAACCTTGCTTGGTTCCACCAGATAGCTTTTGGACTGAATTGTTCAGGAAGAGGAGGGAAGGGAGACAAGAGAATGAAAGGGAAGAGGGAATAAGAAGAGGAAGAGATACAGTAAATTCTTAAGAAAGTTTGTATCAGAATTATAATGTGAAAAATGGTGATAATCCTTGATTTCTGATTATTTGGAGGTTTTTTAAAAAAATTATGTTGTTTTTCATGGAGTTAATTGAGGGAATTGGTATCATGGGTAAAGTAAGCCTGGCAACAGAAATTAAGGCCTGCTATCCAGATGTTTACTGATATAAGTAGCACTCTAACCCCATGCTATAAGATGTCAAAAATTAAGTATTTATTGGATAGAGTCTTCAGAAAACAGTTTCCTTGGTCACAGTATATAGTTCTTCAATCAGTCAATATTCTGGGAACAATGCTAGATTTAACACTTTAATCTGTGCACACAGATGGAGTTGGGTAAGGTTCTGATCCTATTGCAGCTGGGTTTATGGAGGCCCTGGCTAACCTGGTGCAATCTATGGTGCTCTTTTACCTACAGCCTGTAGTAAAAACTAGGTCAATTTTCAGCCCAGCTCAAATTGTCCTGATAGCCTGCGGAGGGACAACACTGGTACTAAGTGACTTAGAGTCCCTGACCACAGCTAATCCAGCAGGAGATTACCCTTTGGCTTGCAAGCAGTCAATTAGATTCTCCCTCCCAGGAATTTGGATCTGAGGCACGGTTACTCTGCTCATTCTTTTTAGGGCACTTAAATGAGCCAGGGCTGACACAGTCTGGTGGCTATAAGGAAGTAGATCAGAAAAAGCCGGTCTGCAGAGAAAAAGAGAATAAAGCAGAGACATGTAGAGAAAAGCAGGAAAAAAAAAAAAAAAGGGCATACAGACCCAGAGAGTTGCTACTTCGGTTCCAGCTAATTTCCAATTCCTAGTTCTGTCCCTCTTTCTGGGATTCATTGAGATTTCCTGCAATATTCCAACCACACCCTACTTCCCCTCGTTTTACTTAGCTGGTATAGCTGTGTTTCTTTTCCATGCAACCAGGTGATTCCTGACTAAGGAAACCTTAGGCATGGGCAAGACCTGAGCCGTGCTTGAAGGGAGACCACATTCATAGTGCTCAGACCGTTACTGTGGCAGTTCCATTTTGTCCTTTGTATGCATGGAGAATTATTCCAAGAGAAGTGGGAGAAGGCTAGAGGGCTGTTGGTGTGGGAAGGAGTGATCACTCTTCCTCTTTCCTCTACTATGCTTAAAGCTCTAATATTTTATTTCTTCCTCTAAAGATAAATGTTTTTATAATAAAGTCCATCTTTTAATTTTTAAATGTTATTATTTTTACTATTTTAAAAATATTCTTTAATCTCTTTTATTTACCTTCAAAAGCTTTAATGAAAAATTTCTGTAAAAATTCTTGTGCAATAAAGGTTTAATAAAATTAATAGTTTCTAGAATTCTTTTAGGCTGTACTTATTAACTGTGCATGTAACTAATGCATATTAACAGAAAAATTATAGGGGGATAAAACCAAGAGTAAGTAGTGTACTTTCATCTCTGTGTATTTTCTATGCCTAATCTTCAGGATTTCTACAAAATCTTAAGTCTGATCTGTCATTATTTATTGAGCATTTTCTCAATTCCACAAGCATGTTTTATCAGAAACAAATGAAACAATTATTCTTTGTCAAATCTAACATTTTACTGGTTTCATGGATATTTAGTAATTAACTATGCATTTCCATAATATTGGGAGTGTGATCTTTGTTTGGGTGCATACATTATTCCAGCTATTTAGCTAACAATGGTAAAGTACTAGACTGTGAGTGAAATAAGACAAGAGTTATATGACCAGCAGCACAAAAATCCATTTTGCCATGGTGCATAAGATCTTGCATTTTCACTTTAATAAATCATCATTTTGGTAACATGGTGAATTTGTTGTTCAGGAAAAGACTAAACCAGGCTTTAAGAGTCATTTCCCAATATCATTTAATGGGTAGAGGAAAATGATTATTTTGTAAAAGTGTTCATATGAGTTGGACATATTAGTTGAGGGAGAAAATTCCTCCATAGGATATGTAGAATAGTTTTCAAAATTATAACCTGAAAAATAAACAAGCAAAAAATTTTAATATGATTATGTTTCAGGAAAAAATTAGGCATTTGTTCTTCATTGTCACCAAGTGTTTACTGAGTGTGTACTGGTTAAAGAGCAGTGTGGTACCCTCCAGTCATAAAGCTGATTGGAATAATTTCATTGGTTGCTAACTTTGTCTAGTTACTGGAGGATACACAAAAATGCGTAAGACAATTGTCTTAGAAAGCTCATGCTATAGTAGTATAAGAAAAGGTTTACATTTACAGCTGGAATAAGTAGTTAGAATAGAGTAAGTAGTTGGGAATAGATCTTTCCACTCCAACCCATAGTCATCTCTGAAATGATTCATTACAGTTGTTTGCAATTTCTTCCTAATGGGAGCTCAAAAATGTGTATAAGAAATATCAAAATTATTGGAACTTACATATTACTAATTGCTAACTTCAAGATGCATGTGTCATAAGTGTGTGGAGGATTTTTGAAAAAAATTGATACTATGTATTAGGAAAAAAAACAGAAAAAGTTTCTGCACAGTTGAGTTGATTCTTTAAATTTAAACTGTGACATTAGGTTTGGGTCCACAGCTCCAAGATAAAATGTTCTTTATTAGCCTAGGCCAAAGTAAACTACTTAGGCTGAAAGCCTAAGAGGCTTTCACTCTCTGCCTCAGTCCAAATCTAGACTTTACCATTGGACAGTCTCCAAGGAAGACAGGAAACAGCAGAGAAGATGGTACCCATGTGAAGAAGGAAGATTGATTCTGCTGCTATTTGCTGGCTTTTTATTCACTAGGAAACATAGATCTGTTTTTAGGATCTGATTATTTCTTCTTCTTGAGGAATTAAAATGTGGATTCAGAGAAGGGTGTGTTTCCTTTCCTTAAGGGCCTAAAAAGACAAATCATTATGTAAAAATATAACTGTGGTTATATCTGAGTTACCAGATTATAGATAATATTTTTTCTTCTAAAGGGCCAGATAATAAATATTATAGGCTTTGATGGCCATCCTGTCTCTATTACAACTAAGTAATCCTCTGGTTGTAGCAAGAAAACAGACATGGACAATAGGTAAACAAATGGGCATGATTGTTTTCCAAAAATCTTATCAAAGTGGGCAGTGGGTTAAATTTGTCCCATAGGCTATAATTTTCCAATCCTTATTTTAAATAGTTGTCCATATTTTTCCAAGTTTCTAAAATAAGCATGTATATTTCTGTAAACATGCACACACACAACAAATTATAGAATAAAAAAGTTCTAAATTGAGTTGCTCTGATTTAGTTATTTTCATATCTTCAGTACTGTAGAGTGTTTCTTCCTACTCATTCCACAGGAGACTATCAGTGATTTGAATCATCCTTAGCAGAAATCTTGGTAAATTGTTTGCCTTGGTAATTTGTTGTGGCTCTTTGGATAGAGAGGAGAAACCTCTCTTTTCATGATTACTTCTGATAGGTTTTATTTTCTTCTCTGCATTACTCAAAGGAATATGTGAGCAGCGGTTGAAAGAATATCCCAATTATATTGTGCTTAGAACATCTGCAGAGTTGGTCCTGGAGGTTTGGGCAAGGGAAACCACAGCTGTGAAGCTTTGCTTCTGCTCCTAGCACAGATGCCAAAGCAGATGGAAGGGCAGGGATCATCTGCAGAAAGACTCCAGATCTTCAGCGTGAGTGGAGAGTGAAAGGCTTAGCAGACGTGGCTGAAATGGCTAGATTGATAGGCTCTACACTCCCAGGAGCAGCAGAGGCAACAAACTCTCCTCACTCCTGTGCCTCAGACAGAAACATGATGGATGGTGTACGTGCAGTAGTCTTCAGTCCCTTTGCAGCTGTGATTCCCTGTTCCGACAGACACTCATTTGGTGCCCTGCCTGGAAATTGTTTCGATGCTGTTTGTGTTTCAAATGCTTAGGAAAACATTTCTATTAAGGTCGCGTGCCAAATACAAGGCTATACTGAATAGCAAGAAGGAAGAAGTAAATTTAGTGTTGCTAATCTGCAAAGGAAAATATTAAATATGGTCTCTCTGGAGAATAATGACACTTGGCATGTTGCTGTGCTAAATTTACTGCAGGACTATAAGTGTTAAAACATCAGCTGTGTAACCGGGCTATGGAGTGGTAAAAGGTTGACAGGATGATTATGCTTGAGGGGCCACTGTTATGTATGTCCTTTGGACAGTAGTTTGGAAGAGCTTCCGAGACACTAATTAATTCTGCCCCACAGTGAGGGGTGGTAACCAGCAGCCCAGTGGGAGGCTGAGCTAGAGTGCTCTGTCTCAGGTCAGAGGACCAGGAAAACACTTCAGGGTATGTCTAACTTGATCCTCCAGAGAAAAGCTCTTTAATCTTACTTAAGGTTACCAAGTCTTTGGCCTCATGCAAAACATTTCATCATGTGCAATTTTCAGCAGTTCTTATCGTTGAATAAAGTAATAGGATGAATCAAACAGCTCAGAAAGACCAGTAGAACCTCATTCTTTTAAAAGGCTGATTATAGTTTAGGAATATTACTTCTCAAACTCTTCTAATCACCAAATCTCTTTCTTGTACGCAATTCAGATTCCTCAGTTGTATCTCACACAGTTCCAATCATAGGACTCATTGGATTTTTTTTTACCCTGCAATTCCTAAACAGGGATAGCCCTGATTCCTGAAAAGGGTAGTACAAAGGGAAAAACAAAATTTCTGTGAGGAATAGTGCCATCCACAAGCCAAAATGACCACGTAGCACTTAAGAATAGGACACAGTATAGCTTTTCATTGGGTGAGGTTTTTTTGGTTGAAATTTCTATTCTATGTCTTTTTGATTGTTTCAGGTATAATTAGTTAAGAAGTATGTAGTTTTCTTATAACACTTATTGAAGATAGGTAATATTCATTAGGTATTTATTTTGTCCAAGCATTGTACTAAGTACTTTGTATAAACTATCTGATTTATTGTTTCCTTGACTTTTAGGAATAAGTTTGATGATAAGGTGATGAAACTTATGTAAGAAATATGTCTGTAACTGAGATAGAATATTGTAGTATGCTGTGACGTGTTCTGGCAAAAAATTAGATATGGTTATGGTTGGGATATAATTATAGTAATACTTTTACTTGATGTTGTGATTGGATTTTATGAATTGTTAGTGCTCCACTCTTTCTCTCTCACCTGTTTATTTTGTCTTTGAGGCAGTGAGGTACTAGGTGGGGATGAGCGGAGGAAAGAGAAAAGGGAAGGAGAGAGTAAAGAAGAGGCCAGGGAGGGAAGAAGTACTGAGTATCAAATTAGTGATACAGAAAGAATTTCAGAGGAATAAGTGATGCATATCTGATAGAACATAATAATATATAGATAATGATTAATAGAACAATAGGACAAATGATTTTATATCTTTGTAGTTAATACATTTTAAAGTATAAATTAAAATATAATCTCTACAAATGAATTTTTATTATGTGCCCTTTGATTAATAATATCTTGCATTCATTCATTTGGAAAAATCTGAAACTCTTTACCTTATTTGGAATTTAACTAATCTGACTAAAATTATGAATTTATCTATCTTTTCCATTACATAGATAGCTGTGTTAGAGTGGAGATAGTTTGATGCATGAAATTTTGGTGTGATAACTGGCATTCTACTAATTTGGTCTCTCCATGAATTTGGCCTAACCATTTAAACATATTATGACATAATTATTTTATCCGTAAATTGGGGGGGCAGTTAATAATATCTTCCTTTAACCTCTTTCATAGTGACATGGTCAGGATAAAAAAAAAGAAGCTTCAAGAAAATAATTTAGTTTTCACAAGATTATAGGAATTTATGAAGTATAGTTTATTGTATCAATATGATAACCAAAAATTTTGAAGACTGGAAAAATGCTTATGATATAACATTAAACAAAATCAGACTACAACTGTAATAAACAGTTGCCTCCTAAGCATTCAGCTGCTGTTCTCTTTTCCAGAGCACTCAGCCTCATTTGGGAATCTATTTCGGTTAATGATGGAGCATATGATCTAGATTAAGCCAATCACTGGGTTCCATTTCAATAATTTTTATGGAAATTCTGTTATACAAATAACTTTTCTCCTTCTAGTATGGTGTGGTATATAGAAGTAAAACTTACAAATGCTGCAGTCTTGTTGTCACCATAAAGGAAGTCAACTAGGCAGTGATGCTGACTCATAGAAGAAGAATGGAACCAAGAGGATCACACAGCCAGAAGTCTGAACAACCATGAATTAAACTCATCCTTCTTTTAGGCCTTTGCAATTACATGAAATGAGCTTGATTTGAAATAAGATCTATCTGAAAGTGATAAGGAAAGAAAATGTAGCATTTCTAAGAGAAGTTTTTTCAATCTGCCATCTGAAATCCACATTGACTGAGAGGTTGTTGATTTGGAGCTTGAAGACATGGAAAAGCCAAATTCTCTAACTGAAGGTAACATCAGCACTAGCAGCTGTAGGGAGATTGAAGATAAAGTATCATGTAAAATTAGGGCTTGTATAAAATACCCTTTGAAATAATTTCTTTTAAATCTTCTTTGCTTGAAAAAGGTAACAATCAGTCTCATTGTGGAGATTAAGTTGGAATTCAATTTGGAAATGAGAAGAAAACAAGCTATCTATCCCATGATTTAAAATTGCCTTTAGGTGGACTTCTGCTCTGACCATCCTGAAATAATGGACACTAGTCTAGCCTTCCTGACATAAACATCTATATAAAACTGGAAAAACTATAAGAAGCTTGAGTTTCATGCATTTTACAATAGGCAGTGGAGGACTATGATTCCTAAGAAAAGGGTGATAGACGTGATCACACGGGATTTCACCCTGGAGGTACATTTTGGACCACAGTGCAGGGGAGTACATTTTGGTGGTCTCACTGAACTGAGAAGTTAGAAATATGAATTTTTAGGTGCTGAAGGAGCTCACTTTGGTGTGGGTGGAGTCCCAGAAAAGTCAGGTATGCAGAGAAGGAATTCCAAAAATTGTCATGGCAGTAGCATTAATCCTTTTGATGAACACTAAGGTCACATATACAAACTAAATTTTTGTAAAGCATGGTGGAGAAGAACTAGTGGAATTATTGGGTAAACAAATTCCAGTGCTACCACTGTACTGGAAAATGTAGGAGGTCTGACCAGCCAGCAAGGAGAGACCTTAGCATTTGGTTCAGACCTCTGAAAAGATATGTATTATGAATAGAGTTACTCAAGCCCTAGAGTGTGGGTCACACTAAAATCTCCTCAAAAAGTTAAACAACCAATTGATATGATGGTAAATTAACTGCCCTCAAAACCAAAACTTAAAAAAAGAAAACAGCAAAACTCCACACTCATCAATGTATCATTCACAGTGTCTGGAATGCAATAAAAATTGTTATACCTCTGTAAAATGTTACTCAAAAAATATGATCCAAGCCAAGAAAAATAAATAAATAAAATAGGATAACAGAAATGTTAATGTTAGCAGAAATGGACTTTAAAGCACTTATTTAAAATATTTTAATGATACAAGGGAAAATAGACATAATAAATGAACAGATGGGTAATTGCAGAGAGCAATAAAAACTGTAAAAAAGAATTAAAATTCTAGAACTGAAAAAAAGCTTGTAAAAGTGAACTAAGCCTCAGTGATTTGTAAAAAAGAAAAATCAATTAGTCCAACATGTATGCATTTGAAATCTGAGAAATAGAGGAGAAATTGGGGAAGGGAAATTTTGAAGAAATAATGGCTGAGGAATATTTCAAATTTTATGATAAATATTAACCCTTCAAGCTAAGAAGCTCAAGGAATACTGAACAGAATAAACATAAAGATACCCACACCTAGACACCTTGTAGTCAAATTGTTGAAAACAAGATATTAAAAGAAAATCTTAAAAAAAAAAGACATGTAATTAACTACAATCAAGAAAAAAAGGCACCAATCAATAGTACACTGATAAGTAATTACATTGGTTTATTATAAAAGCAATGCAAGGTACAAGACAATGGGAAGGCCATCTTTAAAGTGCCAAGATAAAAAGTAAATTTGTCAAACTAGACAATGTCTTCAAAAAGGAAGGCAAAGTGTGAGAAATGGTAACTATGCAGGTAAAAATATTTATTGTTTTTTATTTTTTTTTAATTTTTAAAAGATAATTTTCTGTCTGAAATAAAAACAAAGTACTATGGAATTTATAGCATGTGAAAAAATAAACAACAATATTACCAAAAGTGGGAATGTAAAAGAAAAATACGATTTTAAAAAATAATTCTTCTGCCTGAGTTTCTTGGGTATCTTTTTAATTTTCTTACAATTTGGCAAATTTTATACATTATCTCTTCAAATGCTTTCTTCTGTCCTTCCCCTTTACTATCCTTTTGTTCCTCCAATTATGCATCTATTATACAACTTGATACTTACCCACATGTTGTTAATATTCTGTTCATTTTTTCCAGTATTTTAATTTTTCCTCTGTGTTTTAAGTTTTGGATAATTTCTTTTAATATACCTTCATATTCACTGATTTCCTTTTTTTCAAGTCTCTGATTTGTAAATCATGCCCCGTGTATTTTCTCTTTAGTTATTATATTTTTCATCTTTAAAAGGTCTATTTGGGGCTCTTAAATCTTCAGTTTTTCTTTTCATCATGTTCATATTTTCATCTGTCATCTTGAATATGTTAAATTTATTTTAATAGATGTTTTAATAACTTTCTGTTAATTTTACCTTATGTGAAATTCCTGGGACTGCTTAAATTGTTTGACTTTCCCTATGATTTTGAGTCATATTTTCCCACTCCTTTACATGCCTAGTGATTTTTATCACATACTAGATAATATGAACTATACATTATTGGATGTTGAGATATTCCTTTAAATCCTGTTGAATTTGTTTTAGATTGTAGTTAATTACATGGAATTACTTTGATCCTTTGAGTCTTGGTTTTAAGACTGTTGGGGCAAGTCCATAGGAGGCTTTGTTCTAAGGTTAATTTGGGCTCACTTTTAATGCCATTACATTTTGAGGACTCTACCCAATGTCCCCTGTATTAGGAAGTCTTTCCACTTTGGCTGATGTAAACAGAGCTGTGTGAGCCCAAGGGATTATTCTGCTAATTTCTCTTTGTTTGTTCTTTTCCTGGTCCAATGTAGTTTCCTAACACTTTGGCATAGATTAGTGCTCATCCCAATCTAATTAGTGCTCAGTTCTAATCTAATTAGAACTCAAGAATTCTTCTCTGCCCCAATCTGGAGCTCCTTTTTACTTCTACATCTCTTTTAGGATAATAAGGCAAGAAAAAGTAACAAGAGGCATAAAGTTTGGGAATGAAGACTTAAAACTCTCTTTATTAAAAATGACATGATTGGGGCTTCCCTGGTGGCGCAGTGGTTGCGCGTCCGCCTGCCGAAAAATGACATGATTATCAATTTAGAAAATCCTAAGGGTTCTAGAAAAAAAGGTACTAAAACCAGTAAATGAGTTCAGCACATTTGTAGAATACAAGTTCTACAAATAAAACCTATTTCTATATACTAGCTACAAACAGTTGGAAATTAAAATTAAATAAATAATACAATTTATAGTAGCATGAAGAATATGAAACATTCAGAGGTGAATTTGACAAAATATGTACAAATCTGATTGCTATAAACTATAAAATAGGTCTGAGAGAAATTTAAAATGCCTAAGAAATAGAAAAGTACATTATGTTCATATTTCTGAAAATTCAATATTGTTATTATGGCAGTTCTCTCCAAATTGATCTATACATTCATTGCAATACTAATTAAAATCCCAGCAGATTTTTTTTGTGGAAATTAAAAATAATTCTAAAATGTATATGGAGATGCAGAGGAAGTTTAATGACCAAAATAATTTGAAAAAGAACAAATATGAAGCACTTACACTACCTGATTTCAAGAGTTTATTTAAGGCTTCATTAATTACGACTGTTTTAGTTTCACCGTTTAATTGATGGAACAAACTAGTAGAGTTTACCAGATTTTCCTAAATTGTTATAAATAGAGGTGACTTTTGCTTAACGTTTTGTCAATACATGTACCACTTTAAAACTCAAAATTTGATGATGTAATAAATAAACTGTGAGCAAATTTGGCTTCTAAGTACCACTTTATGCTGCTGCTAAATGTAGTAAGGCAACTTCACGTCAAGACAAGTTATGTATCATATCATATAAAATCATTATATTGTAATTTATTTTAGATTTGAAAAAAACGATTTTTACTTCTATCATTCTTTGTATGTCAATGTGCTTTTTTTTTTTTTTTTTTTTTTTTTTGGCGGTACGCGGGCCTCTCACCACTGTGGCCTCTCCCGTTGCGGAGCGCAGGCTCAGCGGCCATGGCTCACGGGCCCAGCTGCTCCGTGGCATGTGGGATCTTCCTGGACCGGGGCACGAACCCGTGTCCCCTGCATCGGGAGGCGGACTCTCAATCACTGCACCACCAGGGAAGCCCCTGTCAATGTGCTTTTGTTGAGATAAATGATTTATTTTTCTTGTTTTGAGTTGAAAATATCTATCCTGTTATAACAAGATGTAAAGGAGGTGGTATTTATTTTTGTGAAGTCCTTTCTTGGCAAAATCAAAACTTGGCAACTCTGTGTAAGTGCACAATTTCTTTTATTTAGAAATTTCACACAAAAAATTCTGAAATTTGAAATCTTTGAAACCAATCATCTAGTGAAACCGCAGGTCTATTCCTTATAATATGGCTAGTTGGTGCATCATCTCTTACTGAGCCAGTCTTAGTCTAATGCCACAGGACTTGTAACTGGCATCCTGTAACTTGTGTATACCTTCGGATGAATATCTTTGGAGATTAACTCTTTATATTTTAAGAGTCCTTATGGGACATCATGGAGAGACTATGAAGGAACTTGGAAGATATGAGAGACTCCAGTTCTTATAACTTTGGGATCATAAAATTTGTGCTACCCAGAATTATTACAAATTTAAACTACTAATTTATTTTTGTTTTAAATGTGCAACATAACAATTTACTCCTAACTATATTATGTTTGTACAATTTAAAATGAATGTGAACTTGGATGACTATAACATTCATCATCCAAAACTGTATGGGTTCATGGCATGCTATTTGAAAATATGCTAGACAGTGGCATAAACTGATATGGTTTTGGACAAACCAAGCCCTATGGTCACAATAATTATAAATATATAGTTATAAATATCTTATAGAATGTGTGTAAATACATATATTCCAAGAATATGTATGTATATAGATAGATTTACATATTCTAATATGACAACATGTATATATATACTTTCTATACATACCTATATACGTACATAAATACTATACAGACTATATATATATAGATACATACATAATATACAGTATATTCTTAAGATTAATATGTGTATGGGGGTGTGTGTGTGGTGTGTGTGTGTAGTCATCTTAGAAATGTGGGCTTTTTTTTCTCTTATGGTGAAATGTTGTGAGTTGTGATATCTATTGTGAACAACTTAGTAAGAACCATTTTTCTTATACTTCTTCCCTTCATCACACAGCCTTTCAATGCTGAAGTCTTAATGCCCTTCTTAATTTTACCGCAGACTTCATGGACTAGGCTTGGGTGGCCAGGGATTTGGTTTAATTTAATCTTTTTTCACAGAGTTTTTACTCCTCTGATATCAAGGGCTATAAATAATTTGACTTCTATCCCCCATGTTTAAAAATAGTAGAAAAAAAATTGAACTGGCTTATGCCAAAAAAAGAGAAAAACATCCTGGGAATCTTGTAGAATCCAAGCACAACTATCTATCAGGATTCTGGGAGGCTCTGCTCTGTTCCTATCCCCTGCCTCTGAATCTCACTGAATATCAGCTTTATTCTCCCTAAATTTGATTTCTCTGATTTTTTTGTTTATACAGACACTCTGCATTTGTCAAGTTTCTCCCCCAGGTATGAGTCCAGCCAAGACTGGCATTTTTTTCTCAGTTGCAATTCCAAAATTTATAAGACAAAGAATAGGTTTGGCTAAATTTAGGTCCAATTTGCACCACTGGCTCAATAAATGATAAGCACAATCACATATGAAAACACATCTATCAGAAAAAGGGGTCACTGTGAGCTGGACAGGCACCCTAAAGGAATTTTCAACTGCAGCCCAAACTGAGAAACACTAAGCTATACTCCTATAACTTAAATACAAGCTTTCAAAATATAGCAGGGTGTGGCTCTACTATACATGATGGTAATTCTTTTATTTAGAGTTCAATATATGCCACTCTAATTTTTTTGTAGCATACTTTTTTTTAATTAAACAGTAAAATTAGTCATACATATTAGGTTCAATGACAAAAGGAGCACCAAAATCAAATAGTATTTCACTGAACAATCCTTTAGGACTAAGAATAGCAATCGCTGTGCATGAAAAATAAATTCAGGACCTTGAAAAGTGCATTCCTATGGCAGAAATGAATAGAGAGAAATAAATCCACTAGACAAGAATGTGAAAGAATCAAAAGACCTGAGAAATGTGTCACTCCTAACATCAGTCACCTGCGTTTTTTAAGATTTAAATTCTGATGCCCAACTGACAGAGATTCTATGATTACACTTGATACAAATGCCATTTATATTTCCTGGTTACTGAAAAAAAAATTCTTTGGGGAATGTGTCTGAATAAATGTTTTGGGGATGGTATGATTTTCAAATAAATTAGCATAGGATTCTTATTTCAGAGTGGAGCACTAATAATAACCTAGTTGATATGAATGTTTTTACATTTATGTGGATCCTGTTTGCAAGTGACCCCTGGGAGCAAAGCCCATATGCCTAAGAAATAGAAGTTAGACACTACTGTGAGCATATAGATTGACTACTGAGTGTTTACATTGAATTGTCCAGTGAAGAAAGTAGAGAGTTAAGAAATTTGATCACTAAGCCTATGAATTTGGGATTCATAGGTACAAATTGAAAAAAAAGGCTGGGGCTGCTACTTAAAAGCTTTGTATCAGGGAAGCACTGAATTTCTCTTATTCCATATGGCACTAATATATTTCAGAATTTTCTATAGAAACGTCCCTCTCAGATGAATGAAGAATATACTTCAAATAAAAGTACCGAGACATAAAAAAGGAGGCTAAAGGGTGAAAGGAAAGGGTCTCAGAAATGGCCTGTGAAATGGGGGATCATAGACCAACCAACTGCTATATGGAACTGGGCACATTATCATGCTGTTCAGTATAAATTAATTTACATGATCACATTAGCCTGAAAAAAAACATGTGGTATTCATCAGACTGTAAAGCTCCTTGACCAACTAAAGACAAAATGGACAATGGTGTAGTAGTTTTTTTTTTTGGTAGAAGACATAGCATATGTAGTTTTTTTTAACAACTTAAACCAATGTCTATTTTTGAAAACACTTTAATTTTGAAAACATCACAAACTTAAAGATAAATTGGAAGTACAGTGCAAATTACTTTTTTCTTCTGAACCATCTGAGAGTAAGTTGCCAACTGGATGCTCTGATCACTCCTGACTACTATAAACAAGAAGTCCTCCTACATAACCACAATACAGACAAAACTCAGGTAATCAGAACTGATACATTACTACCATCTAACACCCAGACTCCATTCAAGTTTTGCTGATTGTCCCAATAGTGTTTTTATAGCAAAGTGCTATAGCAAAGTGCTGCGTGAAATTGTCATGTCATCTTAGTATTCATTCTGGAAGAGTTCCTCAGTCTTTCCTTGATTTTATAACCTTGATACTTTGGGACTTGACTGGTGTTTCCTCATGATTAGATACAGAATATGCAACTTTTGTAGGAATATCACAGAAGAGATGCCACATTCTCATGCATCCTACCAGGTTGTGCCTACTTTCAATCAATAAATATCTGGTAGAAAACAATCTCTGGTAGAGACTATGAAAATATCCCCATTTTCATCAAACTTTCAATTAATTTATTTAATTATATTTTTATGGATTTATGGTTTTCTGTTTTATTCAATAGGTTACAATGTATTGCTATTATTATTTATAATTAATTCTCATTATCTGTGGTAGTTCTATGTTCCATAATGTCACCATGAACACTGACTTGTGAATATTTAAGCATTACTCCTAGGGGAAATACAAGGTTATGTCCCTTTGAGCCTCTGATTACAACATTTTAATCAACTGATCAATCAATAATCTTGTTGTTTTCTGTTTTTGTTTAAAGGGACTTAATTTAATATATTTTGTAGATTCATTAACATTGAACTCACACCCAACATTACTATAACTCATGCCTGATCAAAACTTACCTAACACAACATTTTCTTCTTAAGAGATTTCACATCCTCTTGTACCTAGGAATACTATACAGCATGCCAGCACTGTACTTGGGGGTCTTTTTAAACAGTAAATTAAACAACAAAAAGCACAAAATTTGAAAAACATGGCACTGAATAGACTGTGAAAAGGACACTTTTTTACAGTGTGAGAACTGAAACAAAAAGATGGTGTGTGCCATCATGTTTGACCTCAGCTGGGAACGTGTATGTCAGACAACTCAAAATTTTTTGTGTTTCTTTTTATTTCTGTGAATGACTGTGAAAGTGTCATGAGTATTGATTTTGGGGTTACAAATAAATTTTAGTGAGTAGGCAGATTTACAGATATGAGATCTGTGGATAATGAAGATTGACTATATTTTGATACCCAAAAAGGAACATTTCACAGTGGGAAGCCCATTGAAGCTGGCTTCAAAGTTCTTTGGACATGGCCTCATCATTTTTTGAGCTCTTTTTTGCTTTCTGGCACAAGATGTTACAGGTGCATGTTATCTAATACAGCCTTGAAATTTGCCATTTATTCAAGGATAATCATGCCTTTTAGTGGAAAATGGTATTAGGAAACCAAGATCTAAGAGCTGGTTGTGCTAATTGCTTGTGCTTATTGCTATTCTCAGTCCTTCTCATAGGACGGTTCTAGGGAAGATAGATAGGTAGATAGTGTTTAAGTATAGTGTAAGTAATAGGGTTGTACCAAGGAGATCAAGTCTAGGAACATTGAAGTTATATATGGTGATGGTGAGAGTTAGGGTGGAGAGAAAGTATGAGGGCCAGATGCCATGCCCTTAATAAATATAAGGAACTAATTAAGAACTTAATTAGCATTGAAGAGTGATAAGTTAATAAACCCTGATTTCATGAACTCCAAAGAAGGAGGGTAGATTGGTTAGAATTTGGTTCAGTATGAGAGTCAGAAAGCTGAAATTACAAGATTTTGATTATTGTTATTACAAGAATAAACAAGATTGAGTTTATTTTACTTTTAGGTAAAATTTTAGAGGTAGTAATAATAGGTTGCCCTACTTTCTAGGGAAAATAGAGCAATCCATTATGTCAGACTTCACAGATCTTATTGCTCCTCCAAATGTAGCCTCTCCTCCCAAGTTCACTTCATGGTCTAAGATATGGGTTCAGCTCCACTTCCTAGCTACCAAAAAGGAGGAAAGTGAAGGGGCGTACTCCTCCCATTAAGAAAAATTTCTGTAAGTTTTACATACACTTCTATTTACATTCCATAAGCCAGGATTGATTCACATTGAAATTTAGGTATTCCAGGTGGCCATGTGCCAAAATAAAACATCAAGATATCTATTTCTGTAGAAGGAAAAACAGATTCTGAGGGATAATTGGCAGCTTCTGTCACAAAGAGGGGTTCATGTAAGATGAAGGAAAATGAATAGCTTAAAAACATGATAGGGAGCTAGGAGCATGTGGAATAACTTCTTCTGGCCCCATGTAAGGCAGAATGAATATTACTCTCCCATAAAGAATTATCCTTCCTTCATTTCTTTTGTATTACACTTTGCTTCTTTTGTTTTAGATTTTTTGCATCTATAATTTGCTGTCTTCATTAATGTTTTTGCTTGCCTCTGTATGTCTGTATTTATCCATCTCTTTCATTGAAAATGAGCTTGTAGGCAGAAAATGTAACCTTAGTGGTTGCTTTTTTTTAGGAAAACAGTATTAGAGTAGCAGTTCAGAAGCCAGATCCTTAAGAGAAACTGTTCTACGTTCAAATCCTGGTTCTGTCACTTCTCAGCTATATTACTTGGGCAAGTTACGTAATCGTTCTAAAGAGTAGCTTCCTTATCTGTGATGATGCATGAAAAGATCTTAATATGTTGCGTGGAAGATAATGTCCTGAATTAATATTAGCTATTATTTTTGGTATCCACTACCAAAGTATACACAGTATATACCTTTCTAACTTTTATTTGATTGAATGGAATGCCTCACTGTTGTTTTCAGAAGAAACAGAGCCTGAAAAAGTGAAAACTCTGTTGCCATTTGACTAGAAATGTTATTACAAAATTAACCTCACAGCTCAGGAACCCAGACTCACTATCAACAGATTTCACATCATCTTTACTGCTAAGCTGCAAACCTCCAAGTGCTTGATTATTATTAAGTTCTCTTTTCCAGTTAAGTTATTTCACACTATGATGAAGCAGTGGGCAGACGTGTAATGCATAATTTCAAGGAATTTAAGATGAGAAAAGGGAACACCATGTTCATATTATGGACCAGTGGTCAGACACTTATTTACATGCCTGTCCCAAAGCACATGGTTATCTTCTAATCTGGTAGATCTTCCACCCCAAGTTATGCAGTAAACATAATCAGTGTGCATGGAATTCACAGGGATAACTGCATTCATCAGCAGTTGAGGTGAGATGGAATATGGCCCAGTTTTTCTGTTTCCTTTGGGAAAGTTTGACTTTCACACAGCAGTCTAGAGCAAATGAGAATGACTCAGGTCTCTCATTCATAGCAGGAAGGGTCAGATCACAAATAGCTTGTCTTTACTCATTTCCTTTAACATTAGGAACTTTTTTTTTTTTTTTTTTTTTTTGCTGACTACTTGCCTGTTTGGCTCAGACAGAAAACCAGACACGTCTGAGGGGATTTACAAGGAAATCTGTAAATGTCAAATGCAAAAGCAAGAGTAAACACTCCAAGGAGGCAAATGGTAACAAAAATTCCAAAAGTAAGAGCTGTAAATGAGATAAATAAACTGACATAAGGAAGATAGACACCCAAAATATTAAGTGTAAAAAAGCTATAATCTTAGTTCCAGGGAAACTGGTATTCCAAGAAAGGACTTGAAATGCTTGCTCAAAAAATAGCAGTTGAATGAATTAATTAAATTTGTGGAATCTAGATTACATGTTACTGAAACCGTCTCTTTCTCCCTCTTTTTTTGTCAAAATAAACTTCCCTACTTCATTATGTGTCTTTAATTTTAAATGCAAGATTATTAAGTATTTATCACAGATTTTCAAATTACAGATCTATTTTTGAGAGTAAATTACACTTAATCTCACTTATTTTTCCTCATTTGAGTTATATTCCATGGTTGTTGAGAGGATTAAATGGGATGATTTATATGAGGCACATTGCATGGTACTTGGCACATGGTAGATCCACAGAAAATGTTTGGTTATTAGTTCATGTAGGTTTTACTCATGGAATTATTAATGTGTGAACTTCAGTTAAGGTGGAAGGAAAGGTTTTTTTTAGAGTGAATGAAATGGCTTCTCTAAGGCCAACGTGTTAAATAAAAAAGATCTATATAGTTTCTATGATCATCTGGTAACCAGAAAGTCTGCACTTCAAATATATCTAGTCTTCCTAACATATTAAAGTATTTACATAGCCTGGAAATCGGCCATGTCAATTAAACCACTTACCTTGCAAATAGCCAGCCTCCTGAGATAATCCTGCAAGACTGATATGTTGAATGGTGCATATGATTCCAATTTTAGTAATTATAGAGCTTTTAATAGAGAACTGAAAATGCTATTAAATTAAAAATGTTAATATTACATTAATCAGGGTTTCAAACAGAAGTAGAACATAAAGTGAGACAAAAGACTGTACTTATGAGAGAGGCAACTAAAATCCTCTACACTCCTGGCACCCAAAATTAACTTCTCTGTAGTTTGAGTTATTTCTACAGCTCCCAGGGACTCTTAACACTGATTGTCTGTCCTGAGTAGAGTTCAGTATCGGAAATACAACTTTTCAGTGGCCTTTCCCGTAAAGAAACAAAAAACACAACAGAGTCTTGTAAAAATAAAGGGCAGTTTGCAGTGAAGCAGGGAACCCAGGGCTCTGTTTCAAGCATTCTATTGTCTTTTTTTCTCCTTAGTAAAATCACTTTAGAGATCTTTCATATTCTGCATCATAGGGAAAGAGCCCTTTTCCTCAGAATCCTCATAAAAAGCATATAAAGACAGTTAAGATGGATCTAGCAAGGTACTTAGAACTCTTTGGAAAACACCTGTGAAATGCATTCATGTCAGCATTTTATATAATAAAACTTTGAAATATCACAAGAGCTTCAAAATATTTCTTAAAAAATCAGTCATAAATTGTTACATTATGCAAAAGTGGGACTTGAATACCTGAGAATAATTTTTCAGGTCATGTGAATATCCATAGTCTTACTGCTTCTGATTAGAATAACTATACCAAACCTATGATAAGGGCATAAGTTTGAGACTCAGACCTGGATTCCAAGTTTACCCTCTTAGCTCCAAGTTTCACACAAATTACTCAGTCTCAGTGAGTCATTGTTCCTCATTTGTCAAATGGTGCAACTCTAGTTATATCCCATGATTTGGGGGAAATTTAAATGAATGATTTATGTAAGGCACATTGTAAGGTACCTGGTACACAGTAGATGCACTGCAAATATTTGGTTATTAGAAGTTAAATTCTTCACTGACCTGTCAATATTCCAAATATCTAATGGAAGCAGAGAAATGAAAAATACAGGGTGCTTATAATTTGCTCTTCTGTAAGGTAAATATTAAAAGTTCCAATACCCAGTTATTTTATTTTCAAATTCTTTTAATTTTTAACCTTTTAACAATTATATACATATTTAATATAAATGTACATTTACATTAAATATAAGTCTATCTATCATCTATCATCTTAAACTTGGATGCTCTTAGCCATTCTAGTGATTAAACAAATTTTCACATTTCAACTATCAGCACCTACTGCTGATAATGCCTTCTAACAATTTTGTTTCAGGAAAATAGCATTTATTTTACTACTACTAACTTGTGACCCTATCTTTAACAGTTAATACCTCAAAATCATGTTTATAATCATTAGGGATCAAAACTCCAGCTAAGTCATTTGAATTCATTTTTCAAATTGCTTCCTTCCCAGGCTTTCCAAAAGATATTAGTAAATGCTAAGTATCTCCCTTTGCTAGCCAAACATTCTAACTACAGAACTCTGGAAACATATTCATTAACATTCCAGATAGTACATTCTCTTCCCAGTCAAAATGATAAAATCATAGATTCCTTTTTATCTAATTTGCACTGAGAAACTATTAATTTTGTTCCAGTGAAAATATAAAGCATAAACTAATATTTATTGAGCTACTATGAGCTTACTACTGAAAAATTTACATTTATTATCTCATTAAGCTTCAGATTCACTACTGTTTTCACACTTTTTCAGATAATGATACTTAAAGATATGGTGAAATTGGCTCAACATCACACATCTATGCTATTGTGGACCTTACAGTTGAAACTGAGGGTTCTAACCACAGTGTCTCTGCTTTTAAATACTTTCCAAAAAAGCAAGAACTCTCTACTGATTCCAGTGAGGTCTCTCTAAGATGTCTTCTTTGACCACATATTCTTAACATTAATGTTTCTTCAGAATTATTGTCTCAGCTGGATTCCTCTCACCTATTCACCCTTACCTCCCACACTCAAATTCAGTTTTTTTTTTATTACCTTAAATTTGCATAGTTTCTTCTCCTTTAGGTGGAAACCATGGTGGGTCTCAGTAACAATAATCAGTGTCTTATATGAGAAATGGTATAAAGAACTATTGATTTTTCTTGTGGAGCAAAGTAAAATAACTCAGAGATATAGAACATGTGACCTTTAATATTTTTAAAGGGCTATTGTGTGAAAAACAGAGAGCAGAACTAGAACCTATGGGAGGAAAATACAGGAATGAAGATTTTGGTTTAAACAAGGAATAATTTTTTTAAAAGAGATGTATTAGTATTATCTAAATCAGAAATGAGCAGTCTTGGGAAGCAATGAGCTCTCTGTGGATCAGTTCATATTCTGGAAAGGAATAAGGTAATGATGTTACAGAAAGATGATCCAGCAACAGATGGGACTAAAAAAGATGCCAAAGATGAGCCTGTAGTTATATAGTTATGTCAGTTTCCTCCTGAATGTTAAGGATTAGTGGAAGATTAGAGCAGAAGAGGTCACAGGACATCCAGATTCCCAGATGAGAGGGCATTGCACAGTGAAAAAATAAAAAGAACGGAATAGAGATTATGAAAAGAAACTTCGGTGACTTGACAAATATACTTGACAGTAGACCATTTCCCTTTTCCAGCTCATATCGACAGAATCTGGAATTACTTTTGTCATATCCTGCTACCCTTGAGCAATTTCCCATAGAGGCACCATAACTGAGCCTGTGATAGAGGCAACCCTTTTTTGCTTTACTTACAAAGCTTTTCCTTAGTGGGTTTTTCCTTGGTATGGAAAAGAAGAACTTTGCTTCAAAACGAGTTATCTAAAATCCATTCTTTAAAGGCTTTATCAGCAGATAGTTGGCTACTAATTTTTCTCTTCTAAAATCACTTAATAATACAAGGCCACAAAATTTATCTCTTGAGACATTTCTCAGGTTTTCTTGTCACTAAACTTATTTTACTCCTGAGCAGCGGTATTTTAAATTTGAAGATATTCATTGTGCTATTCTATGCAAATTTTTTCATCAGTTATATCATTAAACTTAAATCAAAGCTAAGAATAGAAAAAAAAAAAAAAAAAATAGAGTTTATATTGACATGTAGTGATATTGACGTGCTGAAAAGTTGATAGATTTAGCAACCAGAGGAACAAGAAGTTTCTAATAAAAATCTGAAACTGGGAACAAGTGTTTTGTGAATATAACTTAGCATTGTACAGTATTTCCAATAAACTGTCATTACAAAAACCCAGAGGCCTAATTACAATCTAAATTTTACAATCTAAAATTGCTAATATTATTCTATTTTCAGTATTTTTTCTTAGTAGTTTCAGATTGGACTGCTGGCTGCAAATGCATGCACTGACCTAATAATTTAAAGCCAGTGGAAATAATGATCATATAAAAAGCTTAATTTCAGGCATAAGTTAATAGAGAATAAGAAGTGCAAAGAGAGGCACCAGGTGGTTCATAGGACCTTCAGGAAAAACAAATGAGATTTTATTAGGCTTACAGATATAATTTGTGTGTGTGTGTGTGTGTGTGTGTGTGTGTGAGGGGATAACGGGAGTGTTGATTTGAGTGGCTTATTAAACAGCCATGTTTAGCTCAGCAATATTTCTCATCTCTCAGCTTTTTCATCTGCCAAGAAATGGGTACCATTTGCGCTTATGAACTGTGTGTAATTATAGTGATTCAGGTTTCAGCGTATAATGAATCTTCTATCACAGTCTGCTCTCTTGGTCTTTTATTTTTTGTTCCTGTAAGTGAAGTGGGACTGAAGAGAATTCTACTTTGACCCTGGCTTAAGAGTAGAATATGTGTGTCTATAAAAATATTTTGAGTGTACATTTAAACAATTTTTACTTGCATATCCCTAGGTTTTATATTTTGGTGATAAGAGAGTAAGTTGTCTGTATCATTCAAGATGGTATTTTTATACTGTAATTTTGTACTGATGGGTGAAGCAAAATAGAAACAAATCTGTATTTAACTTTAAGCAGCCGGGACTCTCTTAGGAAATGGAAAATAGGTTATGTTTTGTCTTATCATGTGCATTCCTTTTAGGTTTCTCCCTCTACTGTTACCCTCAGCAACTTAGACTACAGTTCCATCTCTATATTTACTTCCAGTTACACCATAATTGATACTGTTGGATGGAACCCTAGATCTCAATGTGTTCTATCCACTAATTTTTACAGCTGAGATCACTGAGTTTCTGATTTAAGAAACCAAGCAAAACTGGAACTAGTGCTCCTGACCCAGCCCTGTGATATGGTTGTTAACAACTTTACCAGTCATCTTGTCCCCTTTTCCATTCTCCACTCTGATCCCTTTCTTTCTTTCCTTTTTTTTAACAAGAGAAAAAGGAACAAGTTTATGAACATGTATTCCTCATGTATACATGGGAGATACCCAGGGAAAAATGAGTCATTCTCTGTGATCCCTCTCTTCCTTAAAGCTATTCTAATCTCTGCCAATATAGTAAACATTTTAGGAGGTAGTGGTATTTTTCCTCCGAGGGTCATTTAAATCAAAAAGAAACTCTACTTAAGGCATCTTAATTCAAAGGAATGAATCTCTGCTAATGGATTAGTGAATTTTCAGAAACCATCATAGACATAGACCAATCCCCATTTTCTGTATGGGGATTTTTGGAGGGACATTCTTACCCCAAATCCTGATATTTTTTGCCTTTATCTGCTTTTTTATTAATTACCCACCTGGGGAAGTGGAGTGACTTACTCTGCTAGATGAATTTGGAGAGAATGAATTAGGCATGTTCAGATTAGTTCCATTCTTTTTGTTTTGGGATACAATACAACTGCCTGAAGGAAGAAAGATTTTACCTGACAAATGGGTATAGATGTCTTGGTCCAGTATAACATGTAACTGGAAGGGGAATTCTGCCTAATTCCTAGATTATACCCAGTGGTTCTCACACTAAACTTTGTCCTCCAAATTATTTTTTTCATAGTAAAATTGATGTTTTCAGTTTTATTTGCTGCTGTTTGTCAATTTGATAGGTGAAGAATGCTACCTCATTATGGTTTCTAGTTAGATTTTTTGTAACTCTCAAATATAAATATTTAATCAAATATATTGCCTGTTTGTTTCCTTATGAGAATTGCTTTGTTATCCCCTTTTCCAATTTTTCTCTCCAGGCTCTCTTTTAAAAGTACTTTCAAAGAAGTTTTGTTGATGATAGGAAAGTATTCTCATTGGGGGAGGGACAAGGAGTAGTTCTACTTGATGTTAGCATGTATCTGTATGAACATTTTCTCTCATTGTAAAATACTGAACACAGTTGTGTTCAATAAGGGGAGGGGGAAGAAGGACAAATAGACATTACTAAGAAAGAGATTGCTCTTTAACAATGTCTCAGTTAACTGGACAGAAACAACAGAATTTGATGTGAGGTGGCTAGAATACTGAAGGTGTTAACCCAGAGGTGCTATAGAGCAAACATTTCTAACATTGATCTGATATACCCACACTCACCATGGAAGCCCTTTAAAAAAATCTTATGGAAATCCCATATATAACATATATAAATGAGTGGTCATGCTTTTGACGAATGAGCTGATAGATCCTTGTTCCCCTGACTTACTTATATCTCCCCTTTATGCCTTCTTCATGTAGCCAATAATGCAACCAAGAAGAACTTTAGGATTGCTGAGAACTGAGAAAGAACCCACTGCAGTAGAAGGACATATTTGCTCGTGAATTAGCTCCTGAACGGTCAGTTATGTAATCACTTTGCCCCCAAACAGGTGTCTCTGTGGACATCCTTTCTTGGGCCTGACCATAATTCATTAGATTAGACTCTTTTCAGAGTCCCCAATTCTAAGCTTGATACTATTGGTGCCTCCCATTTCATTATATTTTGAAAATTGTCAATATAGAAACTTTTCTCATGAATACCATGAAGGTTCTTAGGAAGAAAGATCTTTTCTTTATAAAAAAATTACTGGTATTTAAAAAAAATTTAATGCAAAGTTTGGGAGGGTAATTTTCTGGCTAAGACTTATTCAGCTACACTGAGTCAAGTTCATACATCTTTTTCCTCTAAATTACAATTATTCTACCCCAACCCCCAAAGCCTAAAAGAAAAAACTTTGAAGAAGCTATATAGCCTTATTGAAATATGAAGCATTCACATGTACGTCTAGCCTTTCTTAAAGATACGGAAAAAGTCATGGGCTCTGATTGCTAGATTCTGAATCTTTGACATTTCATAATGAAAATTTATATGTATAAAGATTCCAGCTATTTGAAGACTTACATTTTAAAAGAATTTCTACTTTTTTTTAGGCTCTGTAACTGTTTTTAGTCAAGAGAAAGAAAAAATGTTTAACTGAAAACATTTAGTGACAATGTTGTGATAGGAGCCAAAATGTCTCCAGTTGACCTTATTCATAGGAAAAGAACTTTGTTGTAAGACACTTGGAGCTCTGTTTGCAAAAGTGGCTTGCTAGCAGATATTTTTGTTCTCTCTCTGTTACACTAATGGGTAAAGGCATTCTGGTAAGTTACTGTAGCCATATAGGGTTCATGCCAGAACGGATGCCAGAGCTCTACTGTTTCTTAAGGGATAGCAGATACTTGTGGACACCATTACACATATTTTACAGGAAAACTACCTTGCCTCTGGAATATACTGTAGCCTCTATTCTCTGCATTTTGGCTCACTACAACAATTTCTCCTAGAAATGTCTCAGTTTCAGTAAAGCTTACAATGGAAACTTCTTTGGGGTCTTTCTCTCTTATATCTATTCCTTTGCTTCTTTTCCTTCCTTTCTGGTAATCCGGTTTCTTCATTCTTTCTGTCTGTAGCAAACATGCTTTAAAGATGGTCAGATCTGAGCTCAAATTTTATCTTGGTCACCGATAAAAATGTGGTCAGGAAAAATTATTTGGTTTCTAAGGCCTCTTTGCTTCCTCATATGGAAAATGGAGATAGTATACACTCAATCAGCTCAGTTCTCTGTAGTATATGGGGCAGTTATCAATAGGGAAAAGCTTGGAATTTCCAGCTTAGTTCTTAATATTTTGAAGAACTATATAATTACTTCCTATAATTACAAGTACCTAAGCAGCATATAGAGCAAAAATTATAATTAGATTGGCCCATTACATCTTTGCAACTACCAACAGAAGAGATTTTTATGTATATAAATGCAATCCTGAACTTCCAAATAGGTAGCCAAGCTTTGGTCCCATCACTAAACTCCAAAACTTGATAAATGACAGAAGTTTCAGGAAAACTTGATAAATGCTCCATTTCAAAGTGCCCATTTTCACTGGAACTTTGAAATGGAGCAGGATCTCATTATTTTTTAATTTTTATTTTTTAAAAAATTATTTACATAATTAATTGAAGTACATTGACTTACAATGTTATATTAGTATAGAAACTATATAATTATATTAGTTTCAGGTGTACAAAATAGTGATTTGATATTTTAATACATTACAAAATGATCACCAAGGTAAGTCTAGTTACCATCTGTCACCATACAAAGCTATTACAATATTACTGACTATGCTTCCTTCTTGAATTAAAAAGTTCAGGGCCCTTCTAACTGTATGAATTCCAGGTTCATCTCTTACAAATAACCTACCCTTAGAACTTAAAAGAACATGGGTAGGACTTCCCTGGTGGTGCAGTGGTTGAGAATCCACTTTCCAATGCAGGGTACATGGGTTAGATCCCTTGTCCGGGAAGATCCCACATGCTGCGGAGCCACTAAGCCCGTGTGCCGCACTACTAAGCCTGTGCTCTAGAGCCCGCGAGCCACAAGTACTGAGCCTGCATACTGCAACTACTGATCCTGTGTACCTGGAACCTATGCTCCGCAACAAGAGAAGTCACCGCAATGAGAAGCCTGAGCATTGCAGCGAAGAGTAGCCCCCGCTTGCTGCAACTAGAGAAAGCCCGCATACAGCAATGAAGACCCAACACAACCAAAAATAAATAAAAATATATACATATAAAAAAATTAAAAGAGCATGGGTAGAATTCACCATTTCATACTGATCAACCTAGGAAAAAACAGTTAAAGTGTTTCCTGGATGGGTTCCTAACTCTATGACATTTCTGTTAAATCGGTAATTCTCAAATTTCTGTTAAGTGAAAAGCATACAGAAATTTTAAAGTGCAAATTTCTGAATCCCACCCTTGGAAAATCTGATTTTGTAGCTCTGGAGAACAGCTTAGGACTGCATTTTTACAATGCATTTTAGCAATCCTAATATAAGTAGTCCTTGGACTTTACTGAAAAACTTTGCCCTACACCCTACCTTATAAATAAATTATGCAAGTGCTTCTTGGGGGCTGCTAAGCAGTAGAGTCTAGTGAGATAGTTGCAATTTCTTGTGCCGAGAGAAAGAAATCTAATTAAGAAATGTAAATTCTTCTTCCTGCTGAGAGAATATGAGGCAATAAAAATATGAATTTCTTTATGTTGCATGGAAGCTTCTGGGAGCCCGTAAAGGGTGAGCAGTCCTTGCCGAGCTGCTGGACTGTCATCGTCTTCTCTGGCTTTTATGGGAGAAGATTAGGCACTTTTGGCACTTTCCTGAAAACAATCTCTTCAAAAGAGTTTCTGTACAGGCTGCGAGGCTCTCTATTTTAATGCTTGATATCCATAATTAACTATTTAGAATGAAGGGTAGTGTTAAAATATGTAATGAGTGCAATTTTTTCTTAGGATAATTATCTGATTTCTAATTGCACCCTCCTCTCTACAATACATTTGTGCAGAAAAGCTGGTGGTTGGGGGTGAGGAAAAGGTTGTTCAGTAATATTGGAGGGAGCTATTTGGTGCTTTAAAGAAGAGAGACCAGTTCTAACCACTACTACGGCTCCAACACAGTTGTTTGACCCTGAATCAGGTCATAGTACAGGACTGAAGCCCATGAGCTACTGCTGAAAATGGCAGAAAGGAAAAAGAAAAAGAAATAAGTAACTTGTACACTGTTGGTGGCAATGTAACTTTGTGCAGCCACTATGGAAAACAGTATGGAGGTTTCTCAGAAAACTAAAACTCGAACTACCATATGATCCAGCAGTTCCACTCCTGGGTATATGTCTAGAAAAAATGAAAATTCTACTTCGAAAAGATACATGCACCCCAATGTTCACAGCAGCACTATTTACAGTAGCCAAGATATGGAAGCAACCCAAGTATCCATCAACAGATGATATATTATTGGGGGGAGGGATAAATTAGGAGGTTGGGATTAACATATACACAATACTGTATATAAAATAGATAACCAACAAGGACCTACTATATAGCACAGGGAACTATACTCAATATTTTGCAATAACCTATAAGGGAAGAGAATCTGAAGATTTATATTTATATATATATATATATATATTTATATGTCTAACTGAATCACTGCTATACACCTGAAACTAACACAATACTTTAAATCAACTATGCTTCAATTAAAAATAAAACAGATGAATGGATTAAGAAGATGTGATACACACACACACACACACACACACACACACACACCATGGAATATATTAGCCATAAAAAAGAATGAAATTCTGCCATTTGCAGCAACGTGGAAGTACCCAGAGAATATTATGCTTAGTGAAAGAAGTCAGACAAAGATAAACACTGTATGATATCACATATATAGAATCTAAAAAATAATACAAATGAATGTATATGCAAAACAGAAACAGACTCACAAATATAGAAAGCAAACTTGTGGTTACTGAAGGGGAGAGAGAAGGAGGAGGGACAAATTAGAAGTATGGGATTAACAGATCAAACTACTATATATAAAATTGATAAGCAACAATTATATATTCTATAGCCCAGGGAATTATAACAATTATCTTGTAATAACCTACGATGGAGTATAACCTGCAAAAATACTGAATCATTGTGCTGTACAACTAAAGCTAATATAATATTGTAACTCAACTATACGTCAATAAAAAAAAGTAAGTGGGACTTCGGTATGAGAGATTCTATTGCCTTGATATGCCCATGAAAGCAGAGTCAGGTTAGGGAGATGTTTTTATTTGAAGTGGTCCTTTCATTTGGTTTTCTGAGAGGATTCTATGTGATCCTGGCTGAATCCTCCCTACCACTTCAAATACTGTCTTCTTTCCCATTTTGCTGTTACACTTATTTATTTATTTATTTATTTATTTATTTATCTTTGGCTGCGTCAGGTCTTAGTCGTGGCATGCGGGATATTCTGTTGTGGTGCGCGGGCTCCTTGTTGGCTGGGTGGGCTTTTCTCTAGTTGTGGCATACAGGCTCCAGAGCATGCAGGCTCCAGAGCACGTGGGTTCTGTAGTGTGGCATGCGGGCTCTGTAGTTGTGGCCCGCATGCTCAGTAGTTATGGTGAGCTGGCTTAGTTGCCCTGTGGCATGTGGGATCTTGGTTCCCTGACCAGGGATCAACCTGCGTCCCCTGCATTGGAAGGTGGATTTTTAACCACTGGACCACCAGGGAAGTCCCTAGTGAAATTGTTCAGGTAACCTTTTCAAGAAAATTCCTGGTTATGTTTCCTTCCTTGTGCCTCAACTTTTGTAAATTCAATTCCTAACTCAAAGATTCTAAATCCATATAAATTGCATCCTGTATAAGTAAATATATATTGTTCAAAACAGATCCCAAAGCAGCATCCTCTATACCCCTTCTCTCTGTTTTTCATTATGTTCCTGATTATTGATTTAAAGAATGCTATTTGGGGAAAACTAATGTGCTTTAGGATTAACAGCAATATCCTTTGTACACCAAGCCTGTTAAAAATTCATTTCCAGGAGCCCAGTATGAGCTATACCAGAAAGTTTGAGCTTTTGCTTCCTGTGTGGAGAGAATTCTAGGTTCCTATCTTCAAGGATTGCTTTATTGGACACAGAAGAAACAACTAAAGTAGACATTCCCAGTACGATTGTAAATTAATCATTGAATTTAGAATACCATTTTCCAATGATTTTCAATCATTGAACAGACTTAGTAAGTACAAATACAACTCAATTCTTGGTTTATCTTAGCCATTTAAAGATATTCATAGGTTTAAAATTTAATGTTTTCTTTCATTTATAGTGAATTTATTGTTGGCAGAAAATGCATGAGTCCAGCCTTGGAGAATTAAATCTTCTGTTCCCTACATAATGGATCTAGCACACATGGTTAGCTATTTAGGATTCACTAGTGCTGCTCTGCCAGTCTACATTAGACATTATTTGGTAGTGCCACAAGAAGTGAGTATATATTAAACTTTGCAAAGCATTTCAAACCATCTTGTGTCGGGACCTTGTTTAGGGAAGGAAAGCTAAGAATTTGGCTAAACTCCTTACTACGGTATAAGGATTGAATACCTTAGGACGTTGCTTCAACCATAATATTTGACCTCTTTTGTCCTTTAGGTTAAGGCCCATTTTCTAGCTTAATGACTCTATATACCCTTCTGTATGGGCTCTAGTCTGTGACATGTTACTGATTTCTGTAAGCATCCATAAGCGTGTTCTCACTGCTATGCTGTTTCCTGTGGAGGAATCTTACAGTGTAAAAGTAAGAAAATCCCACCCTTTCTGAGGTCCAGAGTGGTGCTGTTGCTTGCCTAAGGCCACATCCTCAGTTTGTGAAAGGGCAGAGACTTAAATTCAGATCTTAGGAAAAAGAAGTAAGGTAAAGTTCAGCCAAAGTTTGTAATATGTGACTTACACTTAAAGCTTCCATTGATTTCTTCTGGAAAGGAAGAAGGGAATGTTTATGGAGCGCATGGATTCTGAGTCAGGCAAACTTGGGTTCAAATTCTGTCCTCCACTTAATAGCTAACGGATTTGGGGGAAACCACTAAACCTCCCCAAGCCACATTATTATCATTTATAAAAGGGGAATAATAATATTAAACTTTATAAGGATTTGCAGTGCTATTTATAAAGAGGTTGGCAGAGTGCTTACCCAATGTGAGATGTAGTGAAGGCTCATCTATAAAACCTAATCTGTCTCCACCATACCACACATCTTTCCCTTTGACAACATCACTATGTCTGCCATTGCATATTTCCCCATCCACTCTAATGATAGTAGCAGGACGCTTTATATTATAAGACATCAAAATTCCCAACTTGGAGGATTACTTTGGCCAATATAGTTAGAAAGGTAAAGAAACATGCCATTATATATTAGTAAAGTAGGGTATAAAATGAGATAATTGAAAGTCTGCTTGTTTATCTTTAGGGGACAATGATGATTCTTTTTTCTTCCCAAGTAATGGATTGTTATATATTTAATTGCTATTTTGAGAAAGGTGTTCCTCCAAATGGGCATTAGGGAAATAGGACAGATTTTAATTAAACCATTTAGCACATACTGAATAACCCCACCAGGAGGCATGATAAAGGTATGCTTAATTGGCCTAGAAAGATGGTAGCAATGTGAGAATTTCAAATACAAAGTTAACTACAGAGATAATTCTACATCTATCTCCTAATCAACAACAAGGGAAATTATTGAAAATTTTAAAGAATAGGTTGACTTTCTTCCAATTTGTCCCCCCAGAAACTTTCTCCAGGGTGTGCCTGTATGTTCTATTTTGTGGATCGGTCTACATAAGGAAGAGGTTGCTTTATTCCTAAGGCTATCTGGCAGCATGTTTTCCTCCAATACTTTGTATAGTGTGTCTGATAGAGTTTTTCATTCTCTCATTCCTTTCATTCTTTTCTCTATCCAGTCTCCTAATTAACACTTTTCTAAATGTCAGTGCCAGCACATGGGCACATGAAAACTGGGTGACAAGTCTGGGTTGTGTGTCTGCCATTCATCTATTTGTCATCATCAGGCATTGTTATAGGTTGGAAGATCAGGTGGACTGGTAAGAGAATGGAGAAGCTTTAGGACCAATTGCAGGGCAAACAGCTAGACAGACAGCAAAATAGCTAGTTGAAGTCAACTAGGTTTTGAGGTATGAAAACCAGAAGGCCACAGAGATAAAGTAAAAGAGCAGTAGAATTGAGAGATGTAAACAAAAACCAGTTCAGCTCCATTTAACCAGTATATAGAGATTGCCCATTAAATGCCGAGGTTTGTGATAGATGATAATACCTTTGGGTAAACTTTGGAAGGCAAAGGTAAAATACACCTACACTTGTTCTTCTGAGAGATATTATTGACCACCAGAGGAGACATGTTCATGAACAGATTATATTGAAAAAGAATGGAAAGTCCTGTGATAGAGGTTTGTATAAGGTCTTAGGAAGGCACATGAGATGACCACCTATTCCACTGTTCTTTGATTTTTACTTTTATGATTATTGTTATTTGGGGGATAATAAAAACTTTACAACATCATTCTTTTATCTGAGGCTTTTTTAGCAAGAGTGTTCTCAATATGGGCATTTCTATGTCAAAAAAAAAAGCTTCAAAAAAACTTGCCATTTTTAGTTCTATTTTCCATACATTTTAGTTTTTATTTTATAGCTTCCCTCTTTTTATTTTTATCTTCATTTTCCTTTCTTTTGTATTTTCAATATAATCTTTTCCCAATTTACATATTTATTATTAAATTGTATTATCCTCTTTTACCTGCTTTTATAGTCATGATTTCCATCAGTTTTAAAATAAGATTTCTTGTTCTTGCTTATATTGTTAATATCTTCACTCATCTCCTAACAGATGACACTTACTTTAAATTATTGATCCATCCATTCCAATGTTCAAATGATTTATTCAGTTTGTGTTTTGCTTTCATGGTCCTTGCAATCCTTATGTACCTAATTATCTTCCCTGGGTGTTCATTTTATCCTGATGTTATAGCTACTCTGTCTGGTAATGTATACTTTGTGAGCCTAAGGCTAGGCTCTCTTCTGTGTATGCTCAGGCAAATTTGGAGAGAGTTGGGGCTCAGTGCCTGAGCAGAGAGTCCAGGAGTCCAAAGTTTCTCTTTGCTTACCTTCTACCAGGCAACTCTGAGATTTATCTTTAACATCTTAGGAAGAAGCAGCATTGAGAGAAGGTTATGTGTCTGGTTTGTTATACACAATCTTGGAGTTTAGAGGGAGAGGGGATAGAGAAGAGATGACTGAGTGGGGCTTGTCTCTTCACACAAATAAGACATTTAAACTGTACTGGTATTGTCCAGGTAACAGTTCAGTGGCCTGACCTGAACCAACAGTCGGTGAACTTGGAAGCAAATTCTTACTCAGACTTCCAAATGAGACCATGCAACAGCTGATACCTTATTTGCACCTTGTAAGACCCTAAACAGAGGACCCAATAAAGTCATGTCAGGACTCCTGATCCACAGAAACTGTGAGATAATAAATGTATGTTGTTTTTTAAGTCTCTGAGTTTGTGGTAGTTTGTTACACAGAAATAGATATAACTGATGCAGTCAGTATTCCTCCCAGAGGGGATGTCATGTAAAGGAAGAAGAGATATGAAAAAACATGGCTGTCTTGTAAATGTTTAAGTAACTTGATATAGATAAACCACAGGAGACATCTATATTCATCAGTGATACTGGTCTGTAATTTTCTTTTTTGTGATGTCTTTGGTTTTGATATTAGGGTGATGCTGACCTCTTAGAGTGAGTTCAGAAGCATTCCTTCCTCTGTGATTTTTTGAAATAGTTTGAGAAGGATAGGTGTTAACTCTTCTCTACATGTTTGGTAGAATTCACCTGTGAAGCCACCTGGTCCTAGACTTTTGTTTCTTGGGAGCTTGTTTGTTTGTTTGTTTTAATTGCTGATTCAGTTTCATTACTGGTAATTGTTATATTCACATTTTCTGTGTATTCCTGATTCAGTCTTGGGAGATTATGCCTTTCTAGGAAAGATTGTCCGTTTCTTTTAGGTTGTCCATTTTATTGGTGTATAATTGTTTGTAATAATCTCTTATGATATTCTGTATTTCTGTGGTGTTGGTTGTAACTTGTCTTTCGCTTCTGATTTTATTTATTTGGACCCACTCTCCTTTTCTAGATGAGTCTGGCTAAAGGTTTATCAACTTCATCTTTTTAAAGAGCCAGCTCATAGTTTCACTTATCTTTTTTTAATTACTTTTAAAATTCCTTATGTCATTTATTTCTGCTCTGATCTTCATTATTTCTTTCCTTCTATGAACTTTGGGTTTTTTGTGTTCTTTTTCTTGTTCCTTTAGACATAATATTAGATTGTTCCTTTGAGATTTTTCTTGTTTTCTGAGGTAGGATTGCACTGCTAGTTTTAAACTTCCTTCTTAGAATGCTTTTGCTGTGTCCCATTGATTTTGGATTGTTATATTTCCATTTTCATTTGTCTACAGGTGTTTTTTATTTCCTCTTGTATTTCTTCAGTGACCCACTGGTTGCTTAGTAGCATACTGTTTAGCCTCCATGTGTTTGTGGTTTTTGCAGTTCTTTCTGAAGTTGATTTCTAGTCTCATACCATTGTGGTCCTGAAAGATGCTTGATGTGATTTCAATCTTAAATTTACTGAGATTCGTTTGGTGGCCTAGCAGCATGTGGTCTATCCTGGAGAATGTTCCGTGTGCACTTGAGAAGAATGTATATTCTGCTGTTTGGGGATGAAATGTTTTACGTGTATCTGTTAATTCCGTCTGGTCTAATGTATCATTTAAGGCCAATGTTTACCTACTGATTTTCTGTCTAGATGATGCCCATTGATGTAAGTGGGGCGTTAATGTCCTTACTGGTGTTGTGTTACTGTCAATTTCTCCCTTTATGTTTGTTAATATTTGCTTTATGTAATAGGTGCTCCTGTGTTTGATGTATATTTATTTACAATTATTATATCTTCTTGTTGGATTGATTCTTTTATCATTATGTAATGTCCTTCTTTTCTTGTTGCAGTCTTGTTTTAAAATAAATTTTGTCTAGTATAAGTATTGCTACTACAGCTTTTTTTGGTTTCAGTTTGCATGGGATAACTTTTTTTACCCCTTCACTTTCAATCTATGAGTCTTTAGAGCTGAAGTGAGTTTCTTGTAGGCAGCATATATATGGGTCTTGTTTTTTGCTCATTCAGCCACTCTGTGTCTTTTGATTGGAACACTTAGTCCATTTACATTTGAAGTAATTATTGATAGATATATATTTATTGCCATTTTGTTAATTGTTTTCTGGTTGTTTTTGTAGTTATTTTTTTGTTCCATTCTTCTTCTTTTGCTCTCTTCACTTGTGATTTGATGACTATCTTTAATGTTATGTTTGTATTCCTTTCTATTTTTGTGTGTGTATCTGTCATAGGCTTTTTGTGTGTGTGTGTGTGTGTGTGTGTGTGTGTGTGTGTATGTGTGTGGTATGCGGGCCTCTCATTGTTGTGGCCTCTCCCGTTGCGGAGCACAGGCTCAGGACGCGCAGGCTCAGTGGCCATGGCTCACGGGCCCAGCTGCTCCACGGCATGTGGGATCTTCCCGGACCGGGGCACGAACCCGTGTCCCCTGCATCGGCAGGAGGATTCTCAACCACTGCGCCACCAGGGAAGCCCTGTCATAGGCTTTTGGTTTGTGGTTACCATGAGGTTCGTTTATGACAACTAAAACATATATGATTATTTTAAGTGTGTTTATATGCTATCATACATTTATGATTATTTTAAGTTGATGATCTCTTAAGTTCAGATGCTTTCTTACAACCCCACATTTTTACTCTCTTCTCCCACACATTTAATGTTTTTGATGTCATATTTTACATCTTATTTTGTGTATCCCTTAATTACTTTTTGTGAATATACATGATTTACTACTTTTGTCTTTTAACCTTCCTTTATAAAGGGTTGATCCACTACCTTTATTATATGTTTGCCTTTGCCATGAGATTTCTTTCCTTTCATAATTTTTATATTTCTACTTGTGCCTTTTCTTTTCTTCTTAGAGAAGTCCCTTTAACATTTTTTGTAAAGCTGGTCTCGTGGTGGAGAACTCTTAGTTTTTCTTGTCTGTAGAACTCTTTATCTCTCCTTCAAATCTGAATGATTACCTTGCCAGGTTGAGTATTCTTGGTTATAGGTTTTTTTTCCTTTCATCACTTTGAGTATATCATGCCACTCCCTCCTGGCCTACAGAGTTTCTGCTGAAATATCAGCTGGCATTCTTATGGGATTTTCCTTGTACCTACCTAGGTATTTTCTCTTGCTGCTTTAAAGATTTTCTTTTAAATTTTTGCTGTTTTGATTATAATGTGTTTTGGTGTGTACCTCTTTGGGTTCATCTTGCTTGGGACTCTCTGTGATTCCTGGACCTGGATGTCAGTTTCTTTTCCCATTATGGGAGTTTTCGGCTATTTTTTCTTCAAATAAGTTCTCTGTCCCTTTCTCTCTCTCTTTTCCTTCTGGGATCCCTCTAAGGCAAATGTTGGTATGCTTGAAGTTGTCCCAATAGTCTCAAACTCTTCTCATTTTAAAAATTGATTTTCATTTTTCTGTTCATCTTGGGTAATTTCTATTACTTTTTCTTCCAGTTTGCTGATCTGTTTCTCTGTATCATCTAATTTACTGTTGATTCCCTCTAGTATATTTTTTATTCCAGTTTTGTATCCTTCAGCCCTGTTTGGTTCTTCTTTATGCTTTATAACCTTTTGTTGAAATTCTGTCTATGTTCATCCATTCTTCTCTCAAGTTTGGTGAGCATTTGTATGATCATTATCTTGAAATCTGTATCAAATAGCTTGCTTATATTTACTTCATTTAGTTCTTTTTGTGAAGTTTTGTCTTGTTGCTTTGTTTGGAACATATCCCTCTGTCTCCTCATTTTGCCTAATTGTCTATATTAATTTATATGTCTTAGGTCAGTTGATTTTGTCTCTCGATCTTGGAGAAGTGGCCTTAAGGAGGAGACGTCCTATGGGACCCAGCAGCATGCTCCCCTAGGGTTACCAGGCCTATAGAGTGACCCCTGTATGAGCTGCATGAGCCCTTCTGCTACAGTGGGGCTGAACAGTGTGGGTGCCCTGGCGGGCAGGGCTGGTTCGCCCTGGCCTGGTTGGCTGTGAGGAACTGCCTCTTGTGGTGGCTGCAGGCCCACTGGAGGGTGAGATAGGCTTCCCTTGCAGTTTGCTGTGTGGCCTGAGGAGTGCGGGGCTGCTGTGGGCCCACTGGTGGATGGGTAAGCCCCTAGTGCTAATAGGCTAAAGGGAGGACTTTAAAATGGCACTTTGCATTTGCCAGCACTAGTGTCCTTTGGATAGTGTGAGCTCCCTAAAATGGCTATTGCTAGTGTCTTTGTCCCCAGAGAGAGTCCCAGTTTCCTCCTGTCTCTCTAGAAAGCTCTGCAGTATCAGCAAGTGGGTTTGACCCAGGCTTCCTTAAAACTACAGCCACTGTGCTGGGACTCAGAGTATGTGAGATTTTGTGCGTGCCCTTTAAGAATGAAGCCTCTGATTCCCATAGCTCACTGATTCTCCCAAATGTAAGCCCTGCTAGTTTTCAAAGCCAGACGTTTTGGGGGCTTGTCTTCCTGGTTCAGGACCCCTGGGCTGGAGAGCTTGATGTGGAGCTCAGACCTCTCATTCCTTGAGGAGGACCTCTATAATTGTGTTATTCCTCCTATTTGTGGGTCACCTACTCAGGAGTGTGGGTTTTGACTATACTGCATCTCCACCCCTCTTATCAGTTTTGTTGTGGTTCCTTCTTTACATCTTAGGTGTGGAAAATCTTTTCTGCTAGTCTTCATGTCATTCGCAAAGATAGTTTCTCTGTAAGTAGTTGTAATTTTGGTGTGCTGGTGGAAGGAGGTGAGCTCAGAGTCTTCCAATTCTACCACCTTGGCCACACCTCAGTGCTATGCTTTTTAAAAAACTGATAAGAGAGGGCAAATATTTTGTTTGGCTAATAAAATGAGAGTTAAAATTCAAGGAAGAGAAATCAGCATGCCAAACCTAATTGAAGAGAACGTTCTTTTTTCCCATTTTCATGTGGAAAGGTAATATGCAAACATTTTCAGGGTCAATTGCTCATTTTTGCTTGAATAAGAGAGCAAAATTAGAAAACTATGAGTCAAAAAACAAAAGGAGAAAGGCATAACTTTGCTTGTGAGTACTGTAAATACTGTAGGAAAATGGAAACTAGAACAGAGGTATAGAAAGACTGAAGGAACCACAGTGATAAAATAAATCATTAATAGAAAATACTTTATGCTCAACTCATTAATAGTATTCAGATCTGTGACCTACTTAGACAGAAATAGGTTCTCTCTCTTAGTGTTCAGAACCTCTTGAATGGACTAGGGCAAGTATATCTAGGGTTAGATTTCCTTCAGTAAATCATTTAAGTTGCATGTTGTGCCTGCAATTAAAAGATAAGTGAGGAATACATTCATAATTTATGCAGCTTAGGAATCCTTATAGAAGCTTGTTTTCCTACCGCTAAGTTTATGTGCCTTCACCATCTGTGGTTCTCAAATTCTAGAAGCCATGTTAATTCTGACAAAGTGGCTGGATTGGCGGATCAATCTGAGAGTGAGCCTGGAGAATTACCTACTTTGGAAAGGTAATTTAAAACTAAATCCACCTTTAAAAGTGAGTGTCCCCTTTGGTTTATAGGTTTCCATCGAGGGCAGACCTACATATTGCAAGCATTCCCTTTGGTTTGCCAACAGCAGGAAAGACTAAGGCCAAAACCCAAGAGGATACGACTTAGACAAGAATGAGCATATGGCTCTCAAAGTTTTAATCATGAAGAAAGGAAAATATAGTTGCAGCTAGTGGATAAACAGTTCTGTTTTATAAAAATCTCTGATCAGTTTAAACTTGGTTATAAATCTGGTTAAAAAACATCAGCAACTCAAAGGAACAAATCAGTTTGCATGCTAAACAAAACAAAACCACCCAAGAAGTGAAACTAATAGGAAAGTAAAAGCAATGGAAAATTTGGTGCAGTAATCTCCTATAAAGTAGGATATCTGAATATGAAATATTTTATCAGGATCTGTGTTAGTGTTAAGAGGCAGGAGTTCGTTCAGGTATCAAGGCTAAAAGTGGTCTCACATGGTCATTGCTGATAATATTAAAAGTTCTCAAGTTTTAAGGAAATAATTTGTCATGCAATCTTGGGGCATCAAATGATTCACATTATATTGGAATTTTCTTGCTAAAATTGACAATTCCTAGGTGATTTTTTCCTACTTTCAACAGAAGATTGCAAGTCTCTATTTTTAAATAAGGGTGAAGTGTGAATTGTCCTTATAAGAAGATGTAAAATGTTGCCAGTTTTCATAATATTGTCATTCTGTTGCCTGATTATACCTGTTACTTAGGAATCTTTGGCCAATCTGTTATCCACTTGTAAAAAGTTAAAAGTTCAATAATAGAATATGCATTATTCCTGAATGTGCTAATCAAATAAACTTAAGAGAATTTGATATACATTCGTTTAACAAAAGTTTAAGCAAGTTTAGACAGTCATTAAGCAAATATGAAAATAACACCTACTCTGGACTAGGTAGGCATTGTTAATATGTGAAGCTGTAAACTTGAACTTTCTTAAATATTTACTGTCATGTCTCTGGTCATGCCTTAATTTCATAGCTTGCACCCTTCCTTCCTCCCTCCTCTTCCCTTCCTTTCTTCCTTCCTTATCAAATATATTTTAAGTTTCTTTTATATGGCCAGGCAAGGATGAATGAAATGTGGGCTTGGTCATCTCAAAACTCACAGAAATGGGAGCTGATATGTAAACACCAGTGTATGATAACAAAAATCTGAAAGTTTGACTCACAAAGTAAAATATTAACCACAGACTAAAAAGCAAGAGGTTATATAAGTTATACTCTTCTTTACTAAATACTGTGCTAAGTGTTCTAGGTTGAAATATGCCAAAATGAGTAAGGCAACCCTACCCACAAGGAATACATAAGCAGTAGAAGGGAGATGGTATGAATACAGATGTTAAAATAGGGGTATGTGCATAAAAAAATTTTCAAGGGTGTTGAACAACTGGCCATATATGTATTGTCTCAAAACAACATGCATTTATTATTTTACAGTCTGTAATTCAGAAGTTTGGCATGGGTCTCCCTAAGCTAAGATCAAGGCATTGTCAGGGCTCTGTTCCGTTATGGAGGCTATAGAGGATAATCTGTTTTCTTTTCTTATATAACTTCTAGATGCTATCCGCATTCCTTTGCTTGTGGTCCCCCTTTTCCATCTTCAAAGCCATTAACACTGCATCTCTACAGATGCAATGTTCTGTAGTTGTGTCTCCCTCTGACTTCTTCTTTTAAAAAAATTTTCATTGGAGTATAGTTGATTTACAATGTTGTGTTAGTTGCAGCTGTACAGCAAAGTGAATCAATTATACATTACTTTCTTCTTCTGCTTTTAAGGACCCTTGTAATTACATTGGACCCAGCTGGATAATCCAAAGAAATCTCCCTTAATTCCATCTGCAATCAAAATCGCCCTTTGCTATGTAACCAAAAATATTCACAGGCTCTGGAAGCTAGGATATGAACATCTCTGATATCACAGTGCTATCAAAATGCAATAGAAATTCAGATTGAGATAATGTATATAAAATACTCTGTAAAATATAAGGGGTGTTGCTACTATAAGTGTTATAGTAGCAGGTTGCTATCCTTTGGTTTGGCTGTGCAGCCTATGCAGGCATGTGAAGTTAGGTCACATTTCCCTTTTCTTTTCTACTCCTGAGTCTCTAGTTACTATGTTTGACTTGCCTATTTCCAAGAGTTTATTTTGGTACAGAAAGGTGCTACTTTGGTAGTTTAAAGTCAGGCATATTTTCTTATGTAAGGACAACGGAACCATTTTCCTCTGCTCTAGGCATATTAATCCTGATATATTGATCTATCTATATTCCCTGATTTTTATGAGTCCCAGAATCACTATGGATAGAAACTTAACCCTATTCACAGCTGTGATTCAGACAAATGAAGACATGTCTGATGTGCTATGAGTAAGAATGCATGATTGACATTAAGAATCCAGGTTTAAAGGAGGGAAGTGCCTATTCCAGTTTTTTCTCCACTCCACAACTCCCATGAAAAATCACCATAATTGGATATATTTTTCTCATCTGTTAATTCACCTTGAGCAGGAAATCTGAGAAGGCATAAGAAAAACAGCTCCTGATAACATAAGTTATATTTTAACCTTTCCTGATAGGTTCTAAATTGCCTGAACAATAGAGTGATAATTGGTAAAAAACTGAGTCATAGGGGAGGGGCCATCCAAAACATTGTTGGAATGCTATCACCCTTTCTACAGGCTTAAAACTAACTAACTGACTGACTAACTATCTAAGGCCCAAGACACTACCCATTAGATGGTAAATGAGGAATTTTACAATTATTTAGTTAGGGAAGAGAGAAGCAAAGGAAATAAAGTGAAGAATGACAGCTTTTTTTTTTTTTTCCCCCCGGTACGCGGGCCTCTCACTGTTGTGGCCTCTCCTGTTGCGGAGCACAGGCTCCGGACGCGCAGGCCCAGCGGCCATGGCTCATGGGCCCAGCCGCTCCGTGGCATGTGGGATCCTCCCGGACCGGGGCACGAGCCCATGTCCCCTGCATCGGCAGGCGGGCTCTCAACCACTGCGCCACCAGGGAAGCCCAGGATGACAGCTTTTGAGCTTAAAGGTTACTAGAGCTAGGCTTTCAGAAGTTGAACTTGCAACAACTTGTAGGATGGATTGGGGAAGGCTGGTAGTGCATAGAAAATCATTGAAGTGCTTCCAGTTCTGTGCGACTACAATGCCATGGTTGAATCCTTGTATATGTATAACTGTGTATAAGTATATGATTGATGATTCTATTTATACATATATGTGTGGGGGGGGGCATATGTGTATATATATATATATATGTATATCTTCCTCTCACTGAGACTGGAACAAAGATTTGCATATAATAGGCACCCCTTTAAACTTTACTCATTAACTGAACATGCGGCTGATTGCTTGACTTGTTTCAGACCAGGGCAAACTCATAGGACAGCTGTAATAAAACCTTTCAACCACAACAGAATCAGAATAGAACCAACCTTTAGAGATAGAGGAAGATGATCCCATTTGTCTACTGGTTGTAAAGTAGATTAACCTTAGTTAAAGTATAATTTTGTGAATCAGTTAGGATGGAAACTTCATGTAGGAGAAAGAACAATGGCTTTGTTGTCAGAAACTGTGAGTTAATAAATTCCCACCTTTACTCATTACTAGAACAATGACGGTGAACAAGTTTATCTCTTTGAACTTTGATTTCCTAAGTAAAGGAGCACAATATTTGGGTGACATCAGTGAAAAACACTGTACAGAGCATGCACAATCACCTTTGAGAAACTCTAGATATTCTTGAACCAGAAAATAAGGATTTGTGATGTTTGAATTATTCCAATTATGTTTGAAAGGATTATGTGCCGAAGACCACTAATTGTGATCATATTCCCTTTCTGTGTGTGGCATTGGAGAACCTGGAGCAAAAGATCTAATGAGCAGTTTAACAATAAGCCTCCTGGCTTCTAACCTAATATTTGTCCAGCGCCCCTCAATGAGGTTATGTTGTGATTGTTATCAAAGACTGGAACTGTGCTGAACTTTTGCCATAGTATCAAGCAGGTGTCTCTGTTTGAAAAGGATTTCTGGTCTAAGGACCAAACAGGTCTTTGGAGTAGAAGTGTGCAATTAAAGACCTGGCATATTTGAATAGATTCTACATTCATGGTGGGCATTTGTACCCAACTCCTAAAACCTATTAGGGATCAATTATGCTTAAATCCAATACACTTAGATAAAAAGAGACTATGAAACTGCTCAGCTGTTTCTTCTATATTGTTGAAAATGATCTTGGTAGAATGCAAAGCCTCTTTAACTTGTAAAATATATCATTATACTTTGCTTTGAGTAATGTGCAAGTTAATGTCCCTCCCATCCCAATCATAACAATCCCTCAGCCAACAGTAAAAGATCCTTTAATGATTATTTTCTCCTCTTAATGCCTTTTTTCATCTGTGGTTAGACAGGTGGAGCTGCAGTGCCTTGCCTATGCACTATCATTTGTTTTAGAGATTCTTGGGGAGTTAAAAATACAAGGCATTTGCAAAAAATGTTGAAAGTTAAATGGATATATTAACATAGTACCAATAAATTAAAAGCACAGTGCAATAAAATAGAATTTCAAATTCAAAAGGGCTTATCTCATGAAAAACTTAAGCTTTTAAAAATTTTTACTATATATAAAATTGCATAATTAACAAAGAACTCAGTGCGCTAATGGTTTTAAAGTATTCATTTTAGTCTTGTAGTTTCCTGTTTATACATCTTTGGGAGAGCTTCAATATACAAACACCAAAACAATTCACTTAAAATGGTGTTTTTAAGTTTCCTAAGTGATTTGGACACCCAAGCCTTTTTTTAAAAGGATTTTCTTAGTATGATAATTAGGCAATGGTTCAATTCATTCCAAGTGTCTAGTAAAGTTCCTCCTAACTATTAATTATATCTTAATAAAAGCTTCCAAGTGAATCAAAATTTTAATCTTTCAAAGGGTTATAATTTTCCTGGTCTTACAAAGAGAAGCTAAGTTAAAGAGAGCAAGCCTACTGGGAAAGTGAAATTCTTTCCTCCGTCTCCTTTGTGCCTATGGTTATGCTAGAGAAAGAGTGAGAATGACAAGACCTCCAGGCAAATGTTTGTATTAGTGAGCACCTGCTGCTGCTGTGTGGCACACAGCCTTTGATGCTTGCCTTTTCCTTCTATAACCTAACATTACTAGATACTGGCACTATGCTACCCTCACCCCAGCTCAGTAATCAAACCCTAAGTTCCTTAAGTGCAGGGACTGTTTGTTTTTCTCTCAGTATCTGTAACAGTATATATAACATATCAAGTACTTAGCTGCTTGCCATTTATATAAATATGTCTATATGCACATGAGTATTTGTGTATCCACACATGTATGTGTGTATTGTGAAGTAAAGAATTTGTCTGGTCTTTGTACCAGATTCCTGGGATAGAGCTTCTAAACCCTTGGAATTTCCTGAGTGATAAAAGTATATTTGTTGTTGATGATGGGCCCCTGAGCTGACTACTGATTTTATACATATGGGATGTTTCATAATGGAATCTTAGATAGTCTATGCTGCTAAGTTTCCAAGTTGATGCAGATGGGGGCAGGCCATGCCAGAAAGACCAACCATGTGACCAGAGGACTGGAGCTTTGAACCACATGCTATCAGCCCAACCTCTGGGAAGAAGATAGGGGCTGAAGTTGAGATCAGTCATGTGGCCAATTATTTAATCACTGGTGCCTGCATAATGAAACTAATAAAATCTCTGGACATTGAGGCTTAGGTGAGCTCCTTGGTTGGTGTTGAGAGGTGGTATCGATGTGTTAAGAGGGTGACATGTCTTGATTCCACACGAGAGGACCCTCAGAACTTTCTCAGACCTCTCCATATATTTGTCTTCTTTGACTTGTTCTGATTTGTATCTTTTATAATAAAAGTCTAATTATAAGTATAGCACTTTACTGAATTCTGTGAGTCATTCTAGTGAATTATCAAACCTGAGGAAATTGTGGGAACCCCTAAATATGTGGCAAGTTTGCCATAAGTATCAGAGGCCTGAGGACTCCTGAATTCACAACTGGCATCTGAAATGAGAGCAGTCTTGTTGGGGACTATACTTTTAACCTGTGGAGTCTACTCTAATTTTGGGTAGTTAGTGCCAGAATTGAATTGTGGTATTATAGCCTGTGTGTGTGTATGAAAATATATAAATATTTCTATCTTAGCATCTCTAATTAATGGTGGCAACAAATATTCTATATTCTTAACTTTTGAAATAAAGATTTAACCCTTTACCATGAAGTGCTTGTATTGCATTGCCCAATCCCAGCTCACAGTAAATCCAGAGCTGGCATTATTAACCCTCTCAGGGAACAGTCCTTCTGGGGTTTGGGAAAGCCTTTTAAAAGGTTTTACTACTCTATGCCTAATGCAGGTACAGGACAGAGTGAGACTGCATTCACAGGCAGAGGACTAGGAATAAACTTGGGGGAAGGCAAGAATGGCTCAGTCATGATTTTTGTTCTCTCTTTCTTGTGTCCTCTTCTATTTTGTGACTTATATTTCTTATTTTTCTTTACATTTTCTCCATAGCATTTCCTTTTCAAAGGCATAAACATTATGTACTCATTTCCATTAAAGAGTAAACACCTAACTGATCTTTCAGTGTTTTCCTCCCTCTGAGCAGAGTCCTCCTCAGTTCTCTTACCAATATTTCAAGAAGGCCCCACTACCTATTCTGACCCTGTGAAACTGGTTGTCATGACAAGTTGGATTAAAAGGGCCTGTCTCCTCCGAACCTTGTTCTCTTTATAAAAATAGCAAGCAGTTTATTATGTCAGAAACTCCTTTAAATGCTTCACAACTACTAACTTTTTGTATCTTAAATCATGAGGTAGGTAATGATTTTATCCTCATCTTATAGATGATTTTGTGAGACATGATGAGTTAAATTTTGCTCAAGGCCCCTCAGCTAGTAAGTGGTAGATCCACGATTTCAAACAAGGCAGTTTGATTCTGGAGTCTATACTCATAAATACTGATTTATGCTCCCTCAGGTAAAACGCTTCTTAATGTGTGGAGAACTCTGCTCTTGCTCATCCTAGGATGAGTAGCTCATTCAATATGCAAGAACATTCCTCCTATTTTCATAGTCTTATTTCTCACGGAGTTCCCACATGCACTCTTTCTACCATATTGAACTATTGGCTGTTTCTCAAATGCCTAGTGCTTTCTCCGACATCCCACTTGCTTTTTCCTCTGCTTGGAGCACCCTTCCGCATTTCTCCACAACACTTATTCCTACTCATTCTTCAGCTCAGCTTGTGAACTTTTCCTGATGCCCAGTCTGGGGAAGAAGCCATTTCTCTGACTCCCCTCAGTATCTGCATGCTTTTATTATGTCACTTGTCACAGCCTGTGGTGACACAATTTACTTTTGTTTTCTTAGAGGACTAAAATGTATTTGATGGAGGTCTTTTGTGTTATTTACTTATCTACTTCTAGATTTGGCCTAGCATAAATTCTATAACATAATATCATTCATTGAAATTTTTAAAAATAAATGAACAAATTAATGAAACTAGATAATAACATTGCAGTATTTCTGGAACCTAAGTTGATAACCAACAGTTTTCAATTTGTCTTATCCTAAGAGTTTTATGGAACATCTCTAGGGATGGTGAGAAATAAAGTGTAATCATAATGTATTTACTTGATGTGTACTTACATCATTGCACCTAAAAGTTTATCCTAATCTCAGACGATGGATTGAGGTCACAGTGAAAGAAAAAATAGGTAATAATCTTACTTCTTTATGCACCCCTTCTAAACTTTATCTAACCTTCAGGGAACTTAAAAGTTCTTGAGTGACACAATTAAAATTCTCAGATTTTTAATACTTCAAATACACATAGACATAATCTCCCACACACATATACCTGCATACACTATGGGTATAGAATATCCATAGCATACTATAGGTATAGTATAGGTATCTGTAGTATACATTGTGTGTGTGTGTGTGTGTGTGTGTGTTTGTGTGTGTATGAGTAATATATATTTCCCAGTATCACCATATGGAATGTGACAAAGTGTTCTATCTCTTTAAATTACTTTCTTAATATCATAACAAAATTATAATAAATTGTCACTTTTAAAGCTTTATATTTTTTATCCCATCAATTTTAACAGCTGTTTTGCAGAAAGTTCTTTTAATGACTTCATTTTTGATTTGGAAATTTAGTGAAAAACCCAAAAGAAATGGATATATCTGTGATGGCAAAAGAACAATTTCATTTATGAAAATACATTTATCTGTCTGCATATCTTGAGATCTCTCAAGATGTAGGAATCTATTGCGGAGTGAAAGGCTATCCTGTATGGGATGAGTGAACTATTCTAATAATAAAGAATATCCATGCTAACATTAATTCTGTGTAACTGTAGGGCACTGGGCAGGACAAGCCAACTTGTTGGCTTCTGCCTGTAGAAGCACACCAGCCCGTATTTTGTGGTAGATCCTATTACTTTTCTTCTGGAAAGTGACTGTAGCAGCTTGTTAAGTTTTCTTTCTTTCTATGAATTCCTAAAGAATGCCTAAAACCAATAATCCACAGTTCATGGAGATCATATGGCTGACCTCTGTAAGCTACAGCACTCAAGTTATTCTTGCCTTGTCGTGGCTAAAAATGCACCTGCTGTCATCCTAAATAAAGGCCAGAGTTTTCTCTAGCACACTTACCATATCCTTAGTGATTAGTATTCCTCTAGGTACCTATGGCTTATTATTTTATTATACCTGCTTCATTAGGGTTCAGTTCAGATTTTGTGTAAATGTATGTCAGTAGGGATCTTACTTTACTTCAAGTTTGTATTTGGTTATAGAGCAGTGGTTATATGATGCTACTTCACTAACTTTGTAAATTGCTAGTAACTTTCCTTGTTTATATAGTCCTTACATAATGGGTGGAAATTAACACTGAGAACAAAAAAATAACAAATGCCATCATTTCTTGAAGACTTAGTATATACCAACGGCAGTGCTAAGACCGTTAGGTATGGTTTTTCATAAAATTTCCATCACAAATTATTTGGTAATGGGAATTATTATCTCCTTTTACACATGAGTTTAATGAGACTTCATAATTTGATAAACTACCTAGCGTCACACAGCTAGTAAGTGCCAAAGCCATAATTCACAATCAGCGTTTGTTGATTCCAGTAGTCCATATTCATAACTCTTAGGTAAAGCTGCCTTCTTTAGTACAGGTGTGGGAAGGCATTATAGTGTAAAACAGCCAATAACAGAAAATTAATGATGACTGCACAGTAGAGAAGTTTTTTATTTTTGTGAATTGTATTCAGTTCTTTATTTGCTGAACAATGGTGCAATCTACAGATCCATCCCTATTATTTCAAAGAAAGCACAGGGTGATTTGCAAAGGTAAGGGGACAACCATTTTTATGAAATATGTAGCTGGCATTTGCAGAGAACACTTTTGAAGAATACACATTTTTTAAAACACTAGTTTTGCCTAGATCTGTGCAGTAGAAACCTAAGAATAACAGTAGCTAATGTTACAGATATTTAATTGATCAAGAGAAAATGTGAACATGAGCAAAATGATGGCAGAGACACTAAAAATTTTGTATAAAAGCTGAGATAATAAGGAAGTGATGATTGGAATACAAACTGGAACCATATGGATCATTGAAGCAGATTCATGAATAATGCAAAACCAAGGTAATGAAAAAGTGATTTAAACAGAATGATGATAGAGATAATTTTGTTATCCTATCTTGGATAGAGGTTAGAATTAATACCTGAATTTAACTGTATATATTTTCAGTTTGTGATTATATATATGTCTACATATATGGGTTATGTGTATGGGTCTACACAGTTTGCTACACAACTGAAATTTGACCTTCAATTTATACTCCCCCTACCCTTAATGTGCTCAAAATCTACCTGCAGCTTCCTTTGTCAAACAACTGCCAGATTTTTCTCTAGGATGTTTATTATATTGCTAGTGATGAATTGTTGTTCTAATGAACCCTAGCTCACTGGGTATTAACTGTCTGGCAAACTGCTTATGATTCCTTCCAGAATATAGTTTTAACCACTCTCATGAAAGTTTTCTTTGACTGTAAAGTCTGAAGGAAATGGTCCCTTTCAGATATTGTTAACCTAGAATGGGAGAATCCAGGTGACAAATACAGTTGAATATCTGATGCTTAGATGGAGCCCTTTACTAAAAAGGGATACATCAAAGACCATTCCTGTCTGGGAATTAGGCTAGATAATTTATGCTACACTATGAATTTGGCTCCATATAGTAATTTTTGGGAACCACCTGAATCCCCAAGCCATTTTTTACTGTATCTAACCTTATAATCATCGTTTAATAAGATTTTCTAGTGGTTTACTTTTTATATTTCTTCTAGTTTCTCTCTCTCTCTCTCTCTCTCTCTCTCTCTCTCTGTCTTCTCTCCCTCTCTTTCTCTCTTTCTGATGGTTTTGAACCTTAGTGCACATCCCATTCTGACTTTCATTTACCATTGATTCAGCTGACTATAGGATGCTTCATGAGACCAACGTTGGTTCTGCTTTTCACACAGTCCTCTATTTGGCCTATTTGCTCTTTCATTCCTTTTTGCTGGAACTCTTACCTTTTCTCCCTTTTCTTCATTGCTAGTAATTTCCCCCAGGACCTATCCTCATCTATCCTAATAGCCAATTTCAACAGAAACCTAGCCCTTTTTATGATTAATCATATTAAATTTTTATTTTTAAGTGAAGAAAATGAAAAATACAGGTAAATAGTAGTTTTATTTTATTTATTTTTATTTATTTTTTTTTTTGCGGTACGCGGGCCTCTCACTGTTGTTGCCCCTCCCGTTGCGGAGCACAGGCTCCGGACACGCAGGCCCAGCGGCCATGGCTCACGGGCCCAGCCGCTCCGCGGCATGTGGGATCCTCCCGGACCGGGGCACGAACCCGCATCCCCCGCATCGGCAGGCGGACTCACAAACACTGCGCCACCAGGGAAGCCCTATAGTAGTTTTATAGAGCACTGATTGGTAGTACAAAAGTAATTATAAGGGAAAGAGAATTTTAATGTCATTTTTGTAGTATATTTGCTTTATTTTAGCAAGCTTTTAAAAATAATTGTCAACGAATTTAATAATTTCATATTTTTATTCAGTGACATGTAAAAATATACTAAAAATGAAATGTGAAGAGTTAAATAATTTTCTGAGACTGTTCTTATATTAATAACCAACATCCTGTCCAAAAACAAGAATAACAGGACTCCCATGTACATTGTAGTCATCTTTTTTATTTACATTGTGCATTAGAGAGACTGAGTTTAAGTAAACACAAAACATATATTGGTTTTACCACATCCTTCCTTTCCTTTTAGTCCCTACTAGAACTTCTTGATACCCTTCAATCACCTAACCCAATGTCTGAATAACCGACTCACTACTTTTCCTAAGTCCATTTCTTTAAAATGGTATTTATCTAGTCAGATTTCCGTTGATTAACTTTGAATATCTATTGGTCAATTACTGTCTTCTAGAACAGGTCAATAATTATGCAATATCTGTTTTTTTGCCATTTGGGTTACAAAGAAATCGGTTCCTCAGTTCTCTGAGGAGTCAACAAGATCTGATGGCCAAGTTCTAAAACTTTTTTGAGAGGTATGGTAGAATTGACTATGCAATTTCCATGAAATTCTTTGATGAGAGCAGAGAAAATTGTCATTAAGGTCTTTGAAAGAGATATATAAAGTAAAAACTTTAGAATAGACAGAAGCCATAAAATCCAAAATTATATTCTTAAAAGATTATTAGTAAATTCTCTGTTGTAGTTTATCATTTTTAAAAATATTCATCTATGCAATGTTTCTAAACATTAATATATCTCATAAAACTAATAGTCACTGTGAAACAGTAACATGTAATATTTCTTATTAAGTGTACATTTAGCTGGAGAAAGATTAAACCTTCTTTTGTAATTGTAGTTTCTTCATAGGTAGTTATTGATGAATGGTAATTATCACTTCAGTGTTCTACTTGAATTGGCATCATTGCATTGGGTAGCCAGCATTCTAAGTCAACAATCCAAAGAGCCAACTTAATGTTGGCTACAAAACCACCTGATTGAAACGCATGGAGTTCTAAAAGCAATTAACTTTTACACACAGAGTGATAAGTTTGCTCTATTGGCATGTAATTTCATTTTTATAGTCAGGAGATAACAATAACATGAAAACATTACTACCAATGAAAATATGCCTTATGAAGAAAGTGTAGAGTGGAGGAAAATGGAAGATTAGTTATTCTGAGATAAGTGGCTTTGTATATGTGATAGAAAGTAAGACCAAAAATGAATCTACCCTAAGCAGTTGGATGACTATAGCACTTTTGAATTTTAAATCTGATAGAGTCCTCACTAAAAATGTAAAATGGACAACCGTACAAAGTTTTTCTCAACAATGCACCTGAAAATTCTGTATTCTGGCATCCATTGATAGGAAATGGGAGAAAAGAGAACTTTAAAAAGAGAACGGCTAATTTCTTGAATAATGGATGGAACACAAGTTATATGAATCAACATTGACAATGCTGTCTAAATTAATAGTTAGCAAAATATTCCCTGTTTGACGTTGATTGTTGCAATTATCTGCACTAGATCATTTGCTCTTATTACAGGTTCTTTATATACCATTAGGGATATTTTACTCTTTAAGTTGTCTTCAGAAAATTAAGTTTGTATAGCAAAGCCTTTCACTATTATTATTTTTTTCATTTGGTCCAGATATCTATGCATGAAAAGCCTACTGCTGAAAAACATTATTAGTCCTCAACATTGTCGTTTATATTGTGCTTTTAAAAGTCCCACTATTAGATAAAATTTTATTTCTTTGGTACTGTTAAACAAGGTAGTAATAATTCACCTGAGCTTATCGATATAAATATCTGATTCCAGTTTTAGACGCTAAGGGTTATATATATTTAAAATGATGAACTTTGTATACTACTACCCTTTTCATTAATCCTTTCATATATATTATTTGATTTGATCTCTCGAGCAGCCATGAATGTCAGTTTTATTATTTATAGACGAGAAAATGGAGGCTTGAAGAGATTGAGAGATTTGTTCATGTTAACCCAATTCATAAGTAGTTCAAGTCAAAAACACTTATTAAGCACATACTATTAATAGTTAATGTTCTGGCCCATTAGGATATTAAAAACAATTTCTAAAATGTACCTACGCTCATAGGATTAATCTCAAGTGTAGAGATAAACAAATAGTATTCCCAAATATGTACAATGTGATGTATATTCAAAACACAAAAGTAATATAGAGAAAGAGGTAATTGTACTGTCTGCAAGAGTCATGAACTACTTTATAGGGCGGGTTCGTGCTTGAATCACATTTTGATTGGTGAAAATGAGTTTGCCAGTAAGATAGATGAAGGGAGGGAAAGTTCAAAAGTAAGTTTTGTAACCTGTAGTGTAACGTACTCTTTAATATACGACATCATGACTATACTGTGCTATATTAGTTTTCTATTGCTGGTATAAAAAATTAGCACACATTTAGTGGCTTAAATAATTCAAATTATCTCACAGTACTGTATGTTTGAAGTCTGATATGGGTCTTGGTGGGCTAAAATCAACCTGTTATCTAGGCTGTGTTCATTTCTGGAGGCTCTAGGAAAAATTCCATTTTCTTGCTTTTTCCAGCTCCCATTCCTCATAGTCCCCTTCCTCCATCTTCAAAGCCAGAAACAGTCACATCCCTTTGAACCTGCTTTAGTCATCATCACATCGCTTTTGCTGACCACAGCCAAGAAAGATTCTCTACTTTTAAGGAGTCATGTGATTAAACTAGGCTGACCTGGGTAATCTAGGAAAATCTTCTCATTTCAAGGTCCCTAACATTAATCAATTCTGCAGTCCCTTTTTGTCATGTAAGGTAAAATATTCACAGGTTCCGGGAGGGGAGAGATATTATTCTGCTTACTACACATGCCACTATAATCTTAAATTATTTCTTGTCTTAAGTAAATTTAAACAGACTTCCTTATTTTTAGAACTAAATTGTTACACCAATGATGTCATATCTTTTACCAATGACACTTCAATAATAGAGAGAGGCTTACGTTTTTATACCCTTTTGAAAATTATTTTAGAGATGGGGGTTTGATATAGGTTCATTGGCTCAGATACTGAATATATTTCTTATTTACCATGTTATTAAATATTGAGGATTTTATAATTAGTTTTTTCTCCTTACTACACATATTTTCCATGAATAAATTTCTCCAAACTTGTATTAGTGTATTCGGACAACTAAAAAATCTTTATCTCAGACAATTCTCATCAATCTATTCTACAGGTCTCAAAAACAGATATTAGCACAAGCTGACCCATAATCTACACTCTCCCCCTACTTCTACTTCTCCACTTTCTACTCTGCCCCTGGTGTTAATGAAGGAAATGATCTAAACACTTGCCAAAACAAAAGTCCTGGAAGTCATCCTGTATCTAGTCTCATAACCAAAATCTATCAACTGCTAGGGATTCTACCAACTAAATGTTTATCAAATCCGGCCATATTCCTCTACACCCAATGGCATGTCCTCAATTTATCATCTCCTATTTTGATTGTACAACAAATTACTAGCTAGTCTCCTTGTCTCAGGCATTACTTCTCTCCATTCAAGTATCATATTGTAGCCAGTGAGGTTTTTGTTTTTTTTTTTAAGAAACTCACATGTTACTGTGTTGCTTCAGAATCCTTTATTCTCTCAGGATAAGTCCTCAACTCTCAAATCATCCTGAATAATTTTAAATTCCCTGAGTTCCCTGTACTATTTCTCACCTTTGGGTCTTTGCTCATATTATCCTTTCTTTACTCCTTTTTTTCTCTTCCTTCTCCTACTCCAAATATTTTCCTCCATATCTTCATGTTGTTTGTTAGAAACATTTTAATTATCACCTCCTACAGGAAGTTCTTACTCTTCTCCAAGGCTAGGCTCTACTCCTAAGCCCAGTCTCTTATAACATTGTTGTTGTATTTGTAGATTCCACATATAAGTGATATCATACAGTATTTGCCTTTCTCTGACTTATTTCACTTAGCATAATGCCCTCCAAGTCCATCCATGCTGCTACAAATGGCAAAATTTCCTTCTTTTTTATGGCTGAGTAGTATTTCATTGTGTGTGTGTGTGTATGGCACATCCTCTTTATCCATTCATCTGTTGATGGACACTTAGGTTGCTTCCATATCTCGGCAATTGTAAATAATGCTGCTATGAACAGTGGGGTGCATGTATCTTTTCGAATTAGTGTTTTTTGGGTTTTTTTTTTTATATATATACTCAGGAGTGGAATTGCTGGGTCATATGGTAGTTCTATTTTTACTTTTTTGAGAAACTGCAGTACTGTTTTCCACAGTGGCTGCAGCAATTCACATTCCCACCAAAAGTGTACCAGGGTTCCCTTTTCTCCACATCCTGGACAACATTTGTTATTTGTGTTCTTTTTGCTGATAGCTATTCTGACAGGTGTGAAGTGATATCTCATTGTGGTTTTGATTTGCAATTACCTGATGATTAGTGATGTTGAACATCTTTTCATGTGCCTGTTGGCCATCTGCATGTCCTTTTTGGAAAAATGTCTATTCGCTTCTTCTGACCATTTTAAAATTGGGTTGTTTGTTTTTTTGATGTTGAGTTGTATGAGCTGTTTATGTATATTGGATATTAATCCATTATTAGTCATATCATCTGCAAATATTTTCTCCCATTCAGTAGGTTGTCTTTTTGTTTAGTCAATGATTTCCTTTGCTGTGCAAAAGCTTTTAAGTTTAATTAGGTCCCATTTGTTTATTTTTGCTTTTATATCCTTTAGTTTAGGAGAGAGACCCAAAAACATACTGCTTTGATTTATGTCAAAGAGTATTCTGCCTGTCTTTTCTTTTAGGAGTTTTATAGTAGCCAGTCTTACATTTAGGTCTTTAATCCATTTTGATTTTTATTTTGTATATGGTATTAGATAATGTTCTAACTTCATTCTTTTACATGTAGCTGTCCAGTTTTCCCAGCACCAATTATTGAAGAGACTATCTTTTCTCCATTGCATATTCTTGCCTCCTTTGTTGTAGACTCATTGACCATAAGTGCATGGGCTTATTTCTGGGCTCTCTATCCTGTTCCATTGATCTATGTGTCTGTTTTTGTGCCAGTACCATAATGTTTTGATTACTGTAGCTTTGTAGTATAGTCTGATGTCAGGGACTGTGATTCCTCCAGCTCTGTTCTCCTTTCTCACAATTTTTTTGGCTGTCTGAGTTCTTTTGTGTTTCCATACAAATTTTAAAATTATTTGTTCTAGTTATGTAAAAAAATGCCATTGATATTTTGATAAGGTTTGCTTTGAATCTGTAGATTGCATTGGGTAGTATGGCCATTTTAACAATATTGATTCTTCCAATCTGAGAACACAGTATATCTTTCCATCTCTTTGTGTTGTCTTCAGTTGCTTTCATCAGTGTCTTATAGTTTTCTGAGTAGAGGTCTTTTGCCTCCTCAGGAAAGTTTATTCCTAGGTATTTTAATATTTTTAATGCAATGGTAAATGGTATTGTTTCCTTAATTTCTCTTTCTGATAGTTTGTTGTTATTGTGTAGAAATGCAACAGATTTCTGTATATTAATTGTGTATCCAGCAAATTTACCAAATTAATGATGAACTCTAGTAGTTTTCTGGTGGCATCTTTAGGATTTTCTATGTATAGTATCATGTCATCTGCCAACAGTAACAGTTTTATTTCTTCCTTTCCAATTTGGATTCCTTTTATTTGTTTTACTTTTATGATTGCTGTGGCTAGGAATTCCAAAACTATGGTGAATAAAAGTTGTGAGAGTGGTCATCCTTGTCTTGTTCCTGATCTTAGGGGAAATGCTTTCAGCTTTTCACCATTGAGTGTGATGTTAGCTGTGGGTTTGTCATATATGACCTTTATTGTGTTCAGGTGTGTTCCCTGTATGCCTGTTTTCTGGAGATATTTTATCATAAGTGGATGTTGAATTTTATCAAAACCTTTTTCTGCATTTATTGAGCTGATCATATGGTTTTTATCTTTCAATTTGTTAATGTAGTATATCACATTGATTAATTTATGGATATTGAAAAATCCTTGCATCCCTGGCATAAATCCCTCTGATCATGGTGTATGATCCTTTTACTGTATTGTTGGATTTGGTTTGCTAGTATTTTGTTGAGGATTTTTGGATCTAGAACATTCTATTTTTTATTGAATCTTTAACAGATAGCATTGTCTGACATATTGAATGTATTTATTATTAGAAAAATGAATTATTTTTAGATCTTTCAAGATTTAATTATGTCCATTAATTTGTATTAATTTTACATATAGAGCTCAAGCTTGGAATAAGAGTGATAAAGAAGAAAGTTCATTGGATTAAAAATGTAAAGGAAGAGAACATTTATTGAGATGTATTATGTTCCAAGGCTTTGCATTGGATGCCTTAAATATATTATATCCTTAATCATTCCAACATAACTTTTAAAAGTAATTATTAGAGAAGTTACAAGTAGAAAACTGTATGGTACATGAAAATTCAGAGCAGAGTTATTGGGAAAACTCCAGCAGGCTATGGAGACATAGTTTGACCTCAAATGTTGTGTTTTCATAGTGGTGGACTTGCCTTTCACCCTTGAAATAAATTTTCATTACAATTCCCAATTGGATCAGATTCAAGGATATAGACTCATGCTAACAAAGTTCTCATGGAGGTAATGTATAACTGGGATATTTTTCTCAGTAACCAAACTACAGTGGGAAGACACATCCGCAGATGTTTGTTTGGAACCTACCAGAAAAGGAGAATTTGGTTGTAAGATTTAAATGCTTAATAAATAAGGCTTTGAGGACCCTACCGTATCCTTTTCTATAACATGTGTTTATTTGTCCAACGGATCAACTTTTCAGGTCTGCCTGACAAGGTGTTCTTTTCCTGGGCATTGCATGAATGGTCACTGCCAACAATTGCTTAAGTCTCTTCTTTTTCTGTGCCTTTGGACTGACCATCCAGAACCAAAAAACTGCTCTCACTTTTAGATGTGATTGGTAACTCTGGTCAGGTTTTTCTGAATGAGGACTTCACTTTTCTCAGCTCTGATCCATTTTTTTCTCATTATTTAAATTTGAAGAAGGCAAGTTTTTTGTGTTACGAATAACTTCTGTAGACAATGCGTTATCCTGTTTTATCCTGTAACTATTCAAGTTTATACTATAGGTGTTAATAAATAACTCTGTTTTACAGTTAGAGGATTTATACTCAAGAGTTTAAGTAACTTTTCTTAAGGCATAGTTGGTATTCAAAGAGAGTTTTGACTCCAGAGCCTTTGCTCTTTCAAGTCTTTCTTGTCAATCTTAGTTCTATTTATAAGTAAATGTTTGCCCACAGGCAGATCACTAACTTCCCTCTGCCCCATTTTGCTTATCACAAGGGTGAGTTGCTGCTCTAGATTATTTTTAAAGTTTCTGCTAGGTCTATTTTTTTTTTATTGATAGGAAGCATTATAATTTCCCTTCTTGCGTAGCCATGCCAGGTAGTCTCAGTTTTACAGCACAAAGCAGGGATATGCTATGAACTTAATTCTCGCTCCAGTTGCCCAGATACTAGCATGAGGTTGACTAAAGTCTTATCTTTTAGTATTGTGAGCTTTCATCTTTTTTGCTTCTTTATGGTTAATTTAATGAGAGTTTGGTTGTTCCCATTTCTTGTAAAGGAAAGAGATGAGAGTTTGAGTAGCTCCTTTGGCTACTTTTTAATTATCTCAGATTTCACTTTTTTTTTTTTTTTTTTTGTGGTATGCGGGCCTCCCTCTGCTGTGGCCTCTCCCGTTGCGGAGCACAGGCTCCGGACGCGCAGGCCCAGGGGCCATGGCTCACGGGCCCAGCCGCTCCACGGCACGTGGGATCCTCCCAGACCGGGGCGCGAACCCGGTTCCCCTGCATTGGCAGGCGGACGCGCAACCACCGTGCCACCAGGGAAGCCCAGATTTCACATTTTTTAAGTTGAAATGGCTATAACTTATTTAAGAGGAAGAAAATTCTGTGATGTGCATTATAACTATAGTAGATCAAAGTCCTCGTTTTTTTGCACTGTGCAGGTGTAGAAATTCTGTGACACAGGAAGATCCACCATGGGTAGTAAAAAAAAGAAGGGAAAACAAAATTACACTGCTTTCACTCATTTGCTTTGCAACATCTGTTTAGGTAGAAAAGCATTTTGCTTTCCTGTTTATTGAGGATTTTGGTCATGACAAGCCATGTCTATTTCCTTGGTTATTCTGAAAGCTTTGAGTCTACAGGGATTGGAGTAGCCTAAATAAATTGTACTGATGCCAGTAAATAGTGACTTTGTATCAGGGGCAGAGTGAGCATCTGCTTTTCCTAGAATTCTAGAGCCAAGTGTGATATCTGGGGACAGGGGGTAGAATTGGACTGACAGCTTAGTTTTTCCTGCTTCCTGCATTTATTGAAGTTAGCTGTGAAAATAGCCCAACTTAATCAGTGTAGGCCTGTTTGTCATATCATTGTTTCCTGTGACATTGGCTTTCCATCAGCACCCAAGACCTGAGTCAGTGCTTCCTTCTCCCTACCGCATACACACCTAGCTGACGGACTACCATCTTTACACAGAAATCTCTTAAATAAAAATTTACCTCCCTTTAAAGTCCTGTTTTGATAAAGAGACCATATGGATGTTTTGCTAATAATACTATGGATGTTTTGCTAATAATACTATCTCCAGCATACAACTGGCAATTTTTCTCTCTCAGGGAGAATGAAAGGGAGGGAAGTATGAAAGATTTTTGTTACTAGTTAATGAAGAGCCAAATTACTACTTCACAACAGGAACCAGAACCACCGTAGACTATAAACAGAAAAAAAGAAGAAAAAAATTACACAGTCACTCCCCTCCTAGTACTCAATCCATTATTTGGTAAATTGCTTTGAGATTGGGGTGGGTTAAACAGTTGTTGCAAAGGAATCTGATCCATGGTTCCTACATTCTAAATGATCCATCAATATCTAAAAGCCATAAAAAATAGGATAGATGTGTACATCTTCAGATGTAAGAACAACAAGAAAAATTCAGGGTAACATTGCTTTTTTTCATGTTTTAAGATCAAGAAAATGGGAATAGAGGGAAGTGGTGCTAATTTTAGTTTAATTGTTGGCGTAAATTCAGTAGCAAACTTCAGCAAACAATCATCTTAAAGAGGTAGATTTTGGACCTGCCCTTGTCTACAACCTATCTTTAAACATAATTGGAAGTTCTGTTTATCACCAGTGGATCTTCAGAAGGGAGACTGGAAGTCATCTGATTGTAGAAATAGAATCTGACCTCATTTCTTCCCAATCAAGGAGTAACCATTATCTTTAACCCAATTGGAAAGCTGATTACTTTATTTTCTTAAGCCAGAGGGGACACTTGACTCAGATGCCTTTATTTTCATTGTAGAGATACTTAGCTGAGTCAGTAACCAGGCATAATATGTCACATCCTGGGTCCTTGAAATTTATTAACTCAGATACAAGAAGTCAAGAATTGTTTGTTCAGCTCAATTGCTCCAAAATACAGAACATTGTATTTGTTGTAATATAAATGGTAAGCACATCAGGCAACACAAATAGAGTAACTCAGAAACCCTTGTCTTAAGGACAAATTCTACCAGTGGAGATATACAGCATATCAAAGAGAGATGAAAGTTTTGTTTACTCTGATGACTTACATCAACAAAAATTTTATTTCTTAGATGTTTACATTTTTCAATACAATACTATCTCTACTCTAGAGGGAATTATTTATTTTTTCAGAAAAACTTATATAAATTAACTAGAGAATACAGTTACTATCTAAGAAAATTAATGCAGCTGACTTCCTTTTAGAAGGAAGTGTTTGGGGGAGGAGGAGTCAGAAGTTGGTAAACTAAGAAGAATGGTACAAGCATAATACTAAATAAAGAGAGAGAAAGCAAATTGAGTGCGGAAAGTTTGTTTGGAAATGTCTGCGCTTCCATACAGTCACAAAATGTGCATTCCCTACCTTGAATAAAGCTCTGGGTTTCTTGTAATTTTCATGTTTCTATACCTCAGCTTTGTCACTGAGAAGCTAGTATTTTGTGAAGACTTATCTTATTGATTTCGGCCTTTTGGTATATTCATCTTGCATCTGTTGATTGCGTTTACTCTTAAATGACAATTTTGTTGTTGTCATTGACCTCAAGAATGGGGTATTTTTTTTTTTTTTTTTTTTTTTTTTTTTTTTGTGGTATGCGGGCCTCCCTCGCGGGCCTCCGTCTGCTGTGGCCTCTCCCGTTGCGGAGCACAGGCTCCGGGCGCGCAGGCCCAGCGGCCATGGCTCACGGGCCCAGCCGCTCCGCGGCATGTGGGATCCTCCCAGACCGGGGCGCGAACCCGGTTCCCCTGCATCGGCAGGCGGACGCGCAACCACTGCGCCACCAGGGAAGCCCTAAGAATGGGGTATTTTTAACAAGACATGTGAAGAAAAATGGAGGAGAGGCAAAAAGTTTATTATATATTTACCATTTGTAGAAAGTCATTTCACGTAGATGGAAAAACACACTGTGGACTCTTACATTCAATGATGGGAATTACTCCAGGGTGAAGAGGTTGTGAGAAGGTGGGATTAAAAGTAGCTAACTATTTTTTAAAAATTTTTATTGGAGTATAGTTGATTTACAGTGTTGTGCAAAACATTGCACAAAGTGAATCAGTTATACATATACATATATCCACTCTTTTTTAGATTCTTTTCCCATATAGGCCATTAAAGAGTATTGAGTAGAGTTCCCTGTGCTATACAGTAGGTCCTTATTAGTTATCTATTTTATATATAGTAGTGTGTATATGTCAATCCCAATCTCCCAATTTATCCCTCCCCCCCTTACCCCCTGGTAACCATGAGTTTGTTTTCCACATCTGTAACTCTATTTCTGTTTTGTAGATGAGTTCATTTGTACCCTATTTTTAGATTCCACATATAAGCAATACCATATAATATTTGTCTTTCTCTGTCTGACTTATTGCAGTCAGTATGACAATCTCTAGGTCCATACCTGTATGTCACTTTGCTCAGGAATCTCTCTTTTAGCCATATGAATGTTGAGCGCACCAACTATAATTCTCTTATATTCTCTTTTTTGCACACTATCTGTTGAGTCATATGTTGGTAAAATTTCTGGAGGGCATTAGTAGCCCTGACATCTTAGAACAACAGGCAAAACGACATCAGGAGAGCATGATACATTTGGCAAATGCCTTATGTAAACCAGAGAAAATGATAAAGGCAAAAAATTTTCATTTCTTGAGGCTGTGAAGTTACTACATATTTCATGTCACGGAATAGATAACATAGGAGGACAGAAGGAAATTCGCTCGTTTCCAGTGCCCGTTGAAAATAATTAATTGAATTGGACTCTTTGGAAACATGCACATATTCTATATATGTTTTTGCCAGACAAATTTAGCATCTTAATAAAGCTGTCATTTGGGAAATATACATATTGCTCCTCCCAGAGTGCACAGAGGTGTTGGTAGGTCTTAAGAAAGGAACAGAGAGATGTGCCCTGAGGAAGTCTCTGTCTTGTCTCCATGCACATTTAGGTCTTCTGCACATACGAGCAAGTACTGGAAGAGGAGCATGGGGGAGGGGGTACTGGATGTGGCTGACATCTTAGAAGATTTATGAACTACTAAATTTAGAAATGTCATTTTGTTATTGCCAGTGTACTGCTGGGGTCTTTGTATGAGTCACTAAGAAAAAATAGCAATCACCTCCTTTGCAAGAGCTAATATGAGTAACACAAAATGGGTTCAATTAATCATTTTAACCACTGAATTCACTCTGGATAAACAAAGTGTGTATCAGATGATATGCCCCAGAAAGGTAGTCATCCTTACAAAGTGCTACTCTCTGCAGCTATGCTCTTCTCATTATCGTATTGCAAATAGTTTTCTGAAAGAAAAAACTGTTCAAGCAAAATATTAAACAGCATTCATTTGTCATTTTCCTGCGGGGACTAGGCAGCAACCTGCTGTGGCTGAAAATATGTGGTCATTACGAAGCTGGTATTGAATTGTTTGTTTATCTTTAAAAGGGGAGAGAGGTTTCAGTGATGCTACTTTTTGATTGGTAATTTCAGGCACTTCTGCTTTCTAGATTCGTATCCCCTATCCAGACTTGATATTAATTGATGTGTGTGTAAACATGCTCTTTGTGTGTAAACATGCTCTTTGTGTGTATGTGCGTGTGTTTTAATGTTCACATAATTTTCTGTGCCACAAGCTCTTTTCAACCTGAGGAGTGATGATGAGCTTCATTTTCTTCTTTGTGTGTGGTGTTTTATATCGCAGTGAGTTAGGCTGCTTGCTTCTTAGAGAGCTGAGCATGTGGTATAAATGGACTGAGATAGGATGTCTAAGATGCCTTGCTTACTGAAGACAGTAAGGCTTCAGCTAGTGCATCAGAGAGTTCAATGTGGTTTGTTATCTTTTTCATCATGCCACAGAAAGAAGCAGACTTTTTTTTTAATTGCAGAAGAAACTTGGTTCGGTTTCTCCTCTTTCTCCTCTTCCTCTTCGTTCCTCTCCTTCTCTTTCCCCCCATATTCTTCTTGTTCTTTTTCTTCTCTGCATTGATACTGTACCCACAGGATTAAAGAGTGACCTGAGAAGGTAACAGTGTACACCCATCTACTCAAATCCCCAAGTATAGAAACTAGTTCAATTACAAGTACGTCAGATACCATCCTTACAGAACCCGTTTCATTATTTTTTATTATTTATTTATTTATGTCTTTATTGGAGTATAATTGCTTTACAATGTTGTGTTCGTTTCTGCTGTACAACAAAGTGAATCAGCTATATGTTTACATATATCCCCATATCCCCTCCCTCTTGAGCCTCCCTCCCACCCTTCCTATCCCACGTTTCGAGAGCCTCACAAAGCATCAAGCTGATCTCCCTGTGCTATGCAGCAGCTTCCATTTTACATTTGGTAGTGTATATATGTCAGTGCTACTCTCTCACTTCATCCCAGCTTCCCCTTCCCCGCCTGTGTCCTCAAGTCCATTCCCTACGTCTGCATCTTTATTCCTGCCCTGCCACTAGGTTCATCAGTACCCTTTTTTTAGATTCCATATATGTGCATTAGCATATGGTATTTGTTTTTCTTTTTCTGAGTTACTTCATTCTGTATGACAGACTCTAGCTTCATCCACCTCACTACAAATAACTCAATTTCGTTTCTTTTTATGGCTGAGTAATATTCCATTGTATATATGTGCCACATCTTCTTTATCCATTCGTCTGTCAATGGACACTTAGGTTGCTTCCATGTCCTGGCTATTGTAAATAGTGCTTCAATGAACATTGTGGTACATGACTCTTTTTGAATTATGGTTTTCTCAGGGTATATGCCCAGTAGTGGGATTGCTGGGTCATATTGTAGTTCTATTTTTACTTTTTTAAGGAACCTCCATACTGTTCTCCGTAGTGGCTGTATCAATTTCATTATTAACAACCTTTACCAAGTCCTTTATTCTGCCATTTAAACGTGTTTCCTTTATTATGTACTTAGAGAACCAAGGAATTTGTCACCATTTTCTGAAACACTCCTTACTCAAAGACTGCCAAATCACTCCTTCAGCCTGTTTAATTGGAAGCAGAATTTCAGCTTCATTAACTTAATCTCTAAACTTTTAATCAATTTATGGCACACTTCTGAACTTCTTTTGTAGTTTTCCAGAACTCCTTTAAGTCAGAGAATGTAGGACTGCACATATATTCCAAAAGGTACATACCTGGTACAAGTAAATGATAAATGGTAAAGTTCAAAGTAAAGGAGGCCAATTTATATTCTCCATTCTTCTATTATCACATATGCCAGGCAGACTATGCTTAGTGGAGGTGAGGATTTGCTAGTCTGAGAATTTGGTAAGGGGGCACAACTTACTTGCTAGGAAAGAATGCAACATTAGAGTAGAGTAAAAACAACATGGCTGTCCCTGGATGCTACCCTGTTTGTTTCATATTTAGAAAGGAAAAAAAGTGCAAATTTTGATGAAGAGCAGAGAGAAAAGTCTGTTTGAGATTGTTGCAAATAACATGCTTGGAGAATGTACTGAACCTGGATATGTCCTGATAATATTGATTTGTAATCCTTCCCATTAAAAAAAATCTTTTGAGAGAATTAGGCAAGGACAGCACAGCAAAGTGCAGAGACTTTTGAGGAGAAGAGTTACAGCCCGATCAAAATCTCTCTTATTCAATGAACTATAAAGTTGTTCTTCCAGGCAGAAAGGAGACCATGGTAGGTTTTATTGCTGTCTGAATGAAGGGGCTTTAATTGCTCAGATATACTGCTATGCTTGTTTGCCTCATTAAGTACATTAACAGTCTGATCCTGTGGTGGGAAAAAGAAAAAAAATTAAATGGGGGTAAAAACCATGAGTTAAACAATTAGCTTATAGCAATATACACATAAAGTGATTGATTTTGACCTGATCTTTTCTCTCATTTTTTTCCTTTGTGTGCATGATTTGACTGTTTGAAAAACTTTACTCATTGCCTTACAAAAACATTGCTGACTATCCAACACCAGTAAATTGTAGTAATTGATACATAATAAAGATAGCAGCAACCATTTATTCAGTTCCTACTATGGTGCTGGATACTTAATATACCTTATACAGTTGCCTAATGTAATTACTCTGTCAAATGTGCTAGTTACTTAATATATGTCATGCTCTGGGGTAAAGATACATACCTTATGATGTAGGCCTCCTCCTCTCTGTTTTACAGATGAGGAAACAAAGAAGTTTAGAGAAGTTGAGACTTGCTGAAGTCCCATAGCACATCAGGGGCAAAGCTTAGTTTTGAATTCAAGTCTCAAAAGCTGGCATTCTTCCCAATATATCTCCTTTTCTCTGCTTGACTTGTCAGATTTATCTTGCTGCTGCTGCTTTTTTTTTTTTTTTTAATCTTGCTTCTTACAAAAATGTAAGAGAGCCATAGTTCTTCATCTGTAACACTACCTCCAAGACTGATAAGGGTACTAAATTGCAATGACACAAATATTTTTGGATGTTTTTTTCTATCAGAGAAGCCCAGAGAGTGTTATTTTAAAGAAGTCAGAGATAAGCTAGAGCTGAGGCTTCTGGTATTTTAATGACCAATATATTATGAGCACCATGTCATCATAGACTCTAAGAAGTTATCACAATCATTATAGGATTGTTGCAGTTATTGGTTTTAAAATAAAATGCAAAGTTTCAGCTCTTTAAAGTGTGATGAATATGTTTCACTTTTTTATTATAATTATTTATTAGGTTCTTATACTATGTTCTTGTGTTTTTCTTTCTCTTTTTTCCTCTCTTTCCTTGGGCATTTTATGTGAGCCACAAAATTACAGGTCTGTGTCTTACTGTACTTTATGCTTGGGTAAGTTAGGTCAGGGTGATAACCCAAGGGAATATTAATAATCCTTGTTTTAACAAGGCTAAATTTATACCATTGTCAGAAGTTAATTGCTCTGTTATACTCCTGGTGCCCAGGATTACTGAGTACTAAGGGAATGTGGCTTGGGAACAAAGGTTTTCCATTCTTGCAAAAGTTACCTCTTTAAAATTCGTGCGACCGTCAAGGAGGAGATAATTACTCTGAAATAGTTGACTATCTATTGCCCAAAAATGAAAGGTGATTTATGTAGGTACTAGATAATAATCATATGGAGTACAGATAAGAAAATGTTTGTAAACTTATAAACTACCAGAATCTAGATGCCTATGTGACCTAGGAAGCACTACTGTTTTATCCTGAAACTGCACACCTGTGGTCCTTTGTCAGAAAAGCTGTAACCATTGACAAGATTCACCTTCTGGAAAACTTTCTTTGCTTTGTGAGAAGAAGAAGCAGAAAATATTTTCATTTTAAGTCTCTCCGTGCTTTCCTGGAAGCTGAAAGGGATCTGCCTGAACTTGAACTTAATTGCCTGGGACCAAGAATATGAGTTAGGGTTGGGAAGAGGGACAGCCACAAAAACAGACAATGTTAGCAAGATAATCAATAGTTAGTGTAACCTGCTGGAGCCTCTAGGACAGTCACCCAGTCATCTGTTCCCATTGAAAGTGTAATTAGAAGTGTTCTGATTGGTTTGCCACTATTTCCTCATTCAATCATTAGGTCGTAAGTAGAGACCAAGGCTTAATTGACTTCATTAAATTTCCTCATCTGAGAAATAGGAATAATCAAATCTACCTCTCAGGATCCTTATGCAAAAATTTTAAAGTAATGTTTGTAAAAGTTTCTAATATATCATTCTTAACAAGAATATAGCACCTACATGGAATATGTGCTGCTGTGATTCCCTGGACCCTGCTCCCCTAGATTATAGCAATAATTCTTTTCTTCCTAAACTTTAGTGAGACTTCAGAATCTTCAACTTAGAGCTCCAGACAGTAACTGTCAAATGATTGGAGCTTTGAAACCTATTGGCCATCCCTGTCCTAAATCTTAGTGAGTGCAATATAAAAAAGTGTTTTCTTCCTTTCCCTTCTCTTTCTTATTCCCTTCATTCTTACTATCCTTCCATAGGGTCTTCCACCATGTTATGTATATACATTTTTTAGTTACTCAATAATTCAATAAAACTTACTACTCTTAATGTGCATTGGGTTGTATGATAAATACTATTGGTATTACCATGGCTCAAGGGGGGAGTGGTAGAGCAGCTAGAAGTTGTAGCTAGACTGCTTTGATACATGCCGTAGCTTTACCATTTTCTGGCTGCATGGGAAAATTACATAACTCTCTCTAAGCCTTAAATTAGAAAGTACAATGTACAATGAAAGATGTACAATGTACAATATATGATGTGCAATGAAGATAATAAGAGTTCAGTCTCTGTATCTAGACTTCTGGGTTCAAGTCTTGACTCTGCTATTTACTTGCTGTGTGAACTTTGGTAAGTTATGTAACCTCTCTGTGCCTTGGTTTTGTAATCTGTAAAATAGGTTACTGTAAAAACTAAATGAGGTAAAACATAATTATGTTTAGAAAAATGTCTGGCACATATAAGTGCTCAATAAATGTTGTCCTTATTGTTTTTATTACTATTATTACATGTCTCATTTAGATCACTTAGGAAATACATGCAGATAATAAATATTTAATCTGTGTTAGTCATTTTATTATGTGATGTGTTTCTACCTTCAAATAACTGACATATACTTAAATAAAAAGTCAGTAAGGGATAAATATTGTAGACACAGTACATAAAACAGACACTGTGGGTTTAGTGGTGGGGACTATCATTTAATTGAAATGATAGCTAAATTAAAAGAACTGAAAATGCCAACTATTGGTGAAAAGGTGGAACTACTGGAACACTGGTATGAGTGTAGAATTGAACAATTTTATTGGAAAAAATATTCAACAGAAATGCTCAGTATGTAAATAAAGTTCAAACTTTCCGTGCCCTATAATTCAGTGAGTTCACTCTTAGGTATATATCCATGACTAATGAGTGTATTTTATGTACAGGGATGTTAGTAACAGCTTTATTTAATAATAGTTAAAAACTGAAAACAACCCCCCAAAAACATCAGAATGGGAATGCAATAAGAAAAATATGTGGAATATATATACATATAGATGACTTTCAGAAACATAATATTGAGTAAAAGAAGCCAGATAAAAAAGAACACATACTACAAGATTCTTTTTATATGATATTCCAAATAGGCAGAACTACTTGATGATATAAGATAGAGACTGTCTTTGGAGAGGGTTAGTAGTGCCCAGGAAAGTACATGAGAAGGATACTGGTTATGTTCAATTTACTTATGTGGATCATGTTTTTAAAATTGTGTTACTTTGTGAAATTTAATCAAACACACACTTTATATGAGTGTACTTTTCTTTATATGTTTTACTTCACTAAAATGTACCTACAAGTAAAAAAGAAGTAAAATGGAAAAGTCATTCATTACAACAGAATTTATCCAATGATAAGATTTTGGAAATGAAATGGCCTATAGCATTGGTTTTCAAAGTCTGAGACTGAGTCCAGAATCTGTATCTTTAACTAACTGGCTTCTGCTATGCCTCAAATAGTAATATATTTGATAAGTGCTTGGAATTTGTAAATGGAAATTTACTTTTTTACAATAAAATTGGATAATCTTTTAATATTTTGTTCAAAAGGCGCAAAATGAAAACTTCAGGAATGAGTTTGATCTTCTAGAGACATTAAAACTTCTTAAGGCCTGCCCTTTTGGGGGTGGGAAAATACAGTAAAAAGCCTTTAAAAAAAAAACTCAAAATAATAACCATCTAAACTAACATTAAGCTCATTCTGAGTGTATTTCAAGCTTATCAAAAACACATAAGGCCTTTACTTACTTTAAAGAGAATGTTGGTCATTAAATGGAACCTTTTAGAAGGTTGAAGAGTTTGTCATTGATTTGTTACCTATTTATATATCCTGTAAAAGATTTAAAAAATACATTGGGACTCTAACCTAAGCTCTTACTCCCTAAATGAATCAGATATATTTCAACTGGGATACTTGTACAAATCACTACTTTGATTTGCATGTGTACTGCTTGAGTACCCCCAGAAACCAAATTCTGAAATGGACTTTAGCATGCAGGCTTTTTATTATGGAGTGCTCTTGCAATGAACACCTGTGGAATTGAGGGGAAAAAAAGTGTGATTAGGAGGAATAATATGTTGAACCATGATGCAGGCTCAATGACAACCACAGTTGATAACGTGAGAAGTTCTGGAATTAGAAGTGCCCTCAGAGTTGTTGCAAGTTAGACCAATGGCCTGACCTTTATAGTTCCTCATCCATTAGTTTTAGATGCAGGCTACCTAGAGAAGGGTCATCCCTTTAGTCAAGGAGGCTCTTTGCAACTGAGGTTATCCCTGAACGTAGACAGCTGAAAATTGACTACTATCAGCACTCTCAGCTGCTAGGGGAACAAATTCTTTATTGAAGGGTGATTTGAGCAACACATCAGTATCTACCACAGTCCATCTCTTGCCTCCTTGGATTGTCTTCTTTGTAAAAATTCTGGAAGCTGCTCTCAGAATTCTGCTAGATATATCTTCATGGGGGAAGCTTGGAAGGAGAAGGTTAGTGGGAAGCTGTAGCTACTGCTACTGCAACTGGGTGTGACGTGGGGGTGGGGTGGGGTGGGGGAGAGGGCAGTCGATACCAATCATTCCTTTTTTTATCATTCTATATTCAACTCAACTTTGTTGGAGTCTGAGGGTTAGAGCCCCTGGTCACAATACCCTTCTAAAGCTAGGACTGTTGCATGTCCATTAACTGTCACAGTCAGGCGAATGAGCACCAGGGGTACCCAGCTGAATAACGTGGGCATCAAATATATTCTTTCCATCCTCACTGTGCATCACACCCCTGCTCCTGATCATCACAGTCTATTACCCCTGCCAGGACAGTGATTGTTCTTTTTTCCTCTGATCCTAAAGTGCCCAGATGGCAGACGCAGTTTATAATTCAATGGGATTTTTGCTGTATCCCCTGTCAGAAGTGTTTCCCCTTTGGGAACCAAGATCTCTAAACTTACAGAGCCCAGAACTAAAGGTATAGGAAATGCAAATCCCCAAGTGGTTACTGGGAATGATTTAAATGATGCCACTTGGGCTTTCAGCTCTTTGTTCCTAGACCAGTGTACTCTTCTTGCTGGGGGCACAGCTATATATAAAATGGTATTGATTCCATGCATATACCATAGCTTAGAGAATTGTGTTCTATCCTCCAAGCTGGCACTTCAGTTACCATGTTCTACCAGTTTCTGAATGGTGCTATATGTTATATGACTAGTTCATCCCATGGTCATGGGCTTGGCTTTGTACCTCCTTTGCTATAAATGGGGTTCCCTGGAAAGTCATTATGTTTCGTGGGATCCAGTACGTGACATTCCTTAAATCTTCAGATAGTGGCACTGGCTGAGGACCTGCAGGCAGAAAAGGCAAACCCATACCTAAAAGATACATTTATTCATATCAAAATAAGTTACTTATCCTTCCAATAATTTGTCACCAAGAATCCAGCTGGTCTTCTTGAGGGATGCTGCTGTACTGGAGACTCAGCACTGGACTCTATTGATGACAATTGGATACTCGGTATTGACAGTAGCTAGATCAACATTGGTATGCTAAGTGAATTCTAAGGTGTTGGACCCATATGGAGTCTCCATCCTTGTACCCTTGGCCATTTCATGTGACCAAAATGCTAACAACGGGGTAGCCAATGATAGATCTTGGCATCACTGGCCAAATTGTTATGTCTTCTTAGTTGTTCAGTGCTTCTTACAGATGGCTGCTCTCTAGTGAATATTATCATGTGATGCAAAAATCTCCATACTTATGCTCTCTTCCGTGTTTTCGTTGTACGTGCCTCTACCCCAGAACTCCTTTTGTTGTATTTTCTTCTGTTTCTTCTTCTGGGACCCTGATCACTTGGTCAAGCCATTTGCTACTGTCTTTGACTCCATTTACATTCTAAACTTTGTTCCTTTTATTTCTACACAAAATGTATAATGAGGTACCCCATCTGAGACTCCATTCATTGGGAGGATTTTCCCTCACCACTCTTTTTCAATGTAATAAAAGAAGCTGTAATGCAGCTGCTGTCCATTTTCAGATTGTACTCATATACTGAACTGACACTTTCATGAACCAACCTTGTGCTTTGTCTTCCTCCAAATGTTGGTTATAAGAGTCCCCTATATTGCTATAGATATGAGCTGGGAAAGATCTATATGCTGGAACATAGAACAACACTGGTGGATGACACAGGGACCTTGGCAATATGCTTGTATAGTTTGCATGGACCCTTTGATCCTGCTCAAGCTTGATACTGGATTTAGCACTTAAAATCCTCAATGATAGTTGCAGGAGTCTTCTGACCTTGCAACTTAGTGGGTTTGACAGTACCCAGCTCATGATCAGCAGCTGTGGCTCAATTGTCATTTGGTACCCCATTGTCATCCACGCCATCTATACCAGGCTCATTGGTATGCCAATAGTTCTTTATAAAAAGGCACATAATTCTGATGGCATGACCTTGCTCCAGACCCCCAGCAATCTATGTTGTGATTCTCTCATTGGTGCCTGCCATCATCTCTACATGACATCTTTTATCATCACTGATAACCTTGAATGCCATAAGGTCTTCCATGTTGTAATGCCGAGTGACAGAGTCACTAGCAATGCACTTCTCATCACATCCCTAGCTGGCTTATATTGTAACTTAACTCTGGTTATAGACCGCTGGCCAAGAAGGGGGAGTGGGGAACACATGTTGTCTAAATCATCTTCAAGAAAGAGGGGAGTACAAGATTTAAATAGAGATTTTTAGGGTGCTTCCGCAAACTCAGAAGGTTTGGGGGAATCTGAAGATTATAGATATTCATGGACATCATCCCTAATGTCTCCAGCTTATTTGGTGGTATCTCATACTCTGCCAGCAAGGACCCTGACCTTGGGAAAGCAGGCCTTCTTTTATTAGGAGTTTTTGGCGTGGTACTCAACTTTATCTTCCTTCACTCTGTAGAAAATGAGAGCTTCTTCGTATGCTATCAAGAAAGCTCTCTCTCGCTTTCACACGTAGCTTTCTGTTAGATTAATGGTTCTTAGATTTTTGTTATCTTGTTCAGAACATCAACTGAACATAATAGCTATCCAAAGCCATTGTTTTGTAATTAATTACTATTTCACCAATATTTGTCAAACTCTTAATGCATCAAACCAGCTAATACATTCCCTTACAGCAGCACATTATTCCAATTTAATGCCAGTGAAAGTTTTAACAATTAAATAGGCACCTTGTTCCAGTATCTATATGTACCATGAACCACTGGTGATGGTGCCATCAGAAGGCAAGTGATCAAGCTCTACAACCCAATACTAGAACCTGCTTTCTTTGTCTATTCCTTATAGCAACTGTTACAGGTTCAGATCCCTGAGAAGCACTCTTAGAAAGGGAGTTTGGCGTATAGAAATTTTTACCAAGAATTGCCTTTGGGATCAAAACTTGTGGAAGAGAGGGTAAAGAAGCAGAATTAAGCAGAAGGAGAAGTTGCTCTGTGATGCAGTCCCAATGACAAAATTGGCCAATCACATTGGGCACTCTTGAGAATGTTCCTTCAGACTTGTCCCAGTTGTACTGAGAACACGTGGACTTTAGGCTTTCAGTGATTAGTCATTGTTTGTGGGATGCTCTAGGAAGAAGGGTGACCTTGGATAATGTGGCGGTCTGCCAGTAAGGCAATTCTGGAAGGGGCAGACAGCAGAAGTTCTGTTTGCCAAGTGTTCCTATGAGCTGGACAAGAAATCCTTCAGCACAGGCTCTACCACATTAGTTTAAAAGCACTCAGTCTAACAGTGAAGGTGGACATATGGAAGAGTAAATATTGCATTCATTTATTTATTAACTTTATTCTGCTCACCTCCACAAAAAGGTTTGATATACTCTACTAGAAGGCAAAGAGATTACAAAACATTAAAACACCGGTAAAAGGAAAAGAGCTACCTGATAGGGTGAGGACAGGGGAGTAAATTTCTTGAGCATGAACGATAGCTCTGACTTTTAGCAAAAGAAAGTAGAGAAACACAAAGTCTTGCATGATTTTTATTAGCTAAAAATAGGAATATGACCCATTTTCCTGGGAAGCTAACATTTTCCTGACTCTGAACACTAAGACATTATTATGAGAGTCATTATAAAATGCTCTGGACAATATTCTGGATTGTAACTTCAATAACAGTTTTATAATGATAACAAAGCTTTTCTATCTATAATTCTTTCACTGAATTTTTGAAGTGTATTTATTGTGCTAATTGAAAGAAGATTCATGTGCTTTAAAAACAAAGAGAACATAATGACCGAGGTTGACATCTTAGAATGCGAATTGAAGAGTATGACTTCTAATAGTTGGAGAAGTAATTTGTGGAATGTAAATTAGGACACTGCTCCACCAATCAGACTTATCCAAAACATTCTCTTCAGCAGCTAAGCAACTAATATTTGATTCTTAAATTTCACCATCATAAGATGTATTCACATATGTGTTAGTGTATGTGAGTGAAAGAAGTTATACTTCAACATGAGATTGTTTATTAATCTCTTTAAATTTAACTTGATTTAGTTTGACTTAATACATGATTAGACAAGAAATAAAAAGATGTCCAAAATGGCGTATTATTTTCAGGAAATTATATTCTCGTAAGAAGAGTAAGGTACACAAATACAAATGTGAATAAATTCACAACACACAAAAGATATTAAAGTTATCAAAGGAAAAAGAGATAATACTAACTGGGGATATTATTAAATATTTTAGAAGGGGGCAGCATTTAAAATAGGCCCTGAAGGATCCCTGATATGTAGTAAGCCCTCAATAAATGTTACCTAGTATTACTAGTTCAGTTTTCCCTAAACTTATACCTAGCAGAATACAAATGTGAAAAGTTAGGTAACATTAGCTGAGCATAGTACTTTTGTAGATTTAATCTCATTTTTACCTCAAGGCAACATCAAAATGGTGAATCTTATCTTCATTTTACAGTAAGAAAGAAAAAGGAAAGAAGGAAGAGAGGAAGGGAGGGAGGATGAGAGGAAGTGAAGGAGGAAGGAAAGAAAGAAGGAAAGATGATGGGAAGGAAAGGAAGAAAGAAACTGCATCTCAAAGAGATGAAAACAGTCTTCCCAGGCCATATAGTTAGCAGACTTGAGACCAGGGATCTGAATATAACTATGTCTGTCCATAAAGCCCATTTTTGTTCACTACAATTATCTATTACTACTAAGAATTGCTGTCAAATTATGGAACATTATTCCAAATTATTTGCTGTGAAGAGAAAGGAGTAATTGTTTAAGAATACATAGTATTGCTAAAAGAAGAGAGTAATGTGGGAGGGAGTTAGCTGGGTTAAAGCAGTGTAGATACTCTGCTTGGAGGAAAGGAAAGAGAGTTGTAAAAGAGGAGGTATAAAGTAGGCAGAGACTAGAAACTAGAGTCCCTTGCTTCACAATTTTAGTAGAACTAACTGCTTTAAATAATATATGTATTTTTTTTTTTACCTTTCAAGGCGGTTATGTAACTAGATTTCTCCTGACCCAAATATAGTTTTCTGGTTTCAATGACAGAAGAGGTCATTACATTTTGATGATAGCTCAACCACTAGGCATTTAAATAGATCAATAACTCAGGAGGATTCAAGACTGCAAGGGCTTAGGAATGAAGCTCTCCATCCTTGGTTGTCTGTCAAAGTCATCCTAGTTTACTGATGGTGCCAAAATATTGTTTTCTTTCAGATATTTAGAGACGGAATGAAATTAGATTGACAATTTCAATGATTTACCCAAACCACAAATACTCCTATTATGAAAAAGATCTAGAAGAAAAGGTTTTACATCCATCAGTAATTACTAAATCAAAATAGTTCTCGCACTTGCTATTATATAATGATTGCTTCATCTCTATGTGCTTTAAAAATATTCAGGATTTTAAATTACTAATATATATATTCCTTGTTATTTACTTAGATGGGATGAATGCTGAAAATTGTTCTAGGAACTTGCAGACTTCTCAAGGTTAGATATTGATTGTTGAACATTATAGCACTTAAATTTTTAGATCTGTAGGGTTTCAAAGGGTTTTTGCAAAAGAGAAAAAAGTCTGAGAAGTAGGTCATGAAACAATAAACAATACCCCACGAGATGCTACAGTTGCCAGATAGACTGAAAAGGGGCAGAAAATGGGAGAGGGACCAAGAAAGAAGCAGAGATGAAGGTAGGCCCAGTGGTCAGCACTTCAAAAAGAAAATAAAATACCTGACTTTGAATATTTATATATTATGACATATGTATGTGCAAACCCTCAACTTAAACTTACTACTGAAGTCTTATACATTATGTGAAATAAATTAATGGTATTTAAAGCCAATTGGAGCTTAGAATTAAGTCAATTCAGTGATTTTACAGAACTCTTTAACAATTGGATAATATTTAATACATCATAGATATAATCCTGGCTACAAGTTTACTCTTTGATCTACCAAAATGAAAGTACATTGCCAAGGAAACTCCATTCTAGCAAGAGGAATTCTATTCTGATCTATTGATCCATTAGCTATCACAATAATTAGCGTAATGGGTTTAAATATCCTTCACAGAACTTTTCAATAGATTTAAGCTATTTTATCCCTCTAGAAAATATAGAGTGTTTGGAGTTAACCCAAAAGGCAATATATTAAATGGAAATTCATACCCATTAAAGGTCCAATGCATTCCAGATATGTATTCTTTTTCCTTTCAAACCCCAATATTAGTTAATCATGTAATCTGAGCTATTTATTTCAGTACAAAACCACTTAGGCAATCTAACCCTGTACATTAGCTACTTCTTCCTTAACTCTGTACTTCCTCTGCTTAGTAAAGCATTTAAATACCAGACATGGCCATCAACCACTAATTCCTTTTCTTAGTACTGGGTTCACTAAGAGAAACCAATATTGAATTGGTTTCAAGAAATGGCTCAGCATTAATTACTAGAAATTGCTATCAATTACTAAACATTACTACAAATTACCTGCCGGATGGACAAGTGCTGTTTCTGGTAATACAAATTTCAATGAGTAATTTTACTTAATTTATTTCTTAGACTACCCTCTGGGCACAATTGGCTCCTCTTTGGGCAGTCTCAGCAGAAAGCTAACTGGCCAAATGAACTCAGAGATTCAAATTCTGTCTTCAACTTGGAGGACCATAATTGAAGAGAACGGGTGCATCTTTTGGAAGTCGTGTTTTGGTTCTTCTCCAAAGAAAATTTTTTATTGATTGAAATATAAAATTATAAGTATCCCTTTTCTTAATCTTCCAAGCCTTTAATAAGCATAGTGAATTATTTAATAAAGGCAGTCTGGCATGGTCGAAAGATCTGGAAGTTAGGAGCCATGGTTCTAGTTACATTTCTTTCACTGCAAGGTATTAAACCTAAGGAAATACAAGGTACTTCCCTTCTTTGAGCTCTAGTTTTTCCATATGTACAAGGAAGAGTATATTATTAACTCTTTTAGTTATAAATGAAAGTAACCCAATTCAAAATGATTTGAGCATAAAAAGGTAATTTACCTGTTCAGGAAGCCAGGCTTCAAGAATGGTCAAAACAAAGAAATATTAACAGAATATTCTCCCTGTATCTTTTTCCTTCCTCTGTGTGTGTGTGTGTGTGTGTGTGTGTGTGTGTGTGTGTGTGTGTGTGTGTAAGTAACCACTATCTATCTCTAGCAGCTCTTGGAGGAACTTACCATTTGGTAGTCTTAAAAATATATAGGTTCTCTTACAACCAAGATTCCTAGTCTAAAAGTTACCCCCAGATCTTTGGAATTTAGTTTCACTAATCTCTTTTGGGTCATGTGCCCTTTCCCGAATAAATTACTATAGATAGATAGATGGAGTATGCTGATGAGTTTGCACTGAATCACATAACATGCCTTTAATTAACCATGAAGGGTCGGTATTGTTAGTCTCACCTGAAACATGTGGGCTAAGAGTAGAAAGTCTCTGCATTCCTTGGGAAAATAGAAGCCCTGCTATGAGATAAATGTGGAGTGAATGCTGAGCACACAGTATAACAGATGTACATTGCAAAAGGCCTGGTAGATTTTCATTCTTTCATTCTCTTAATTATTCTCTTAAAGAACTGTAATACAAAAGTGGTCAAGGCTGATCTGCTGTCTATCTTCATCCAGCTTACAGTAAATGGATAAGAGATACAGTAAAAAAAAAAATTATAAAGCCAAATAAGTATATGTAAGACTCTTTCCTTACCTCTCATTCCGTGATATTTAGCATGGCACTCTTCACCATTTAACAAAATCACGTCTTACTTGCCTATAGCGTTATTTCGTATGGATCATTGGCCTGTGGGCCATGCTAATTTGTATTGCTGTTTTCAGTCTCTGAGTGGAGTCATTTGCCCTGAAACTGCCCTCTATTATATGTGATCCAGGACTATTCAGAGAAAATGATTTCAATTCCCAAAGCTTTCATCCTGGTATCATTTGGAATAAAACTGGAGCCAAGCAATTGTTGGTATCTTGGTAACTAAACAACTAAGTTCTTTCTTTTCCTCAGAAATTGACATTGTTTGCATTAGCTATTTTCTGAAATTACTAACAGAGTTTATTGACATTTTTGGGAAAGGGTGAACTACATCGATTGCCTTTTTTGTATTTCTAGGAAGGACCTGGAGTTTTCTATTAACATTCGTTTTGGAGTTTCACCCCGTGTCTTTGGTTCACTGAAGAGTTGCTAATTATTTTTATAATTTTGTAATATTTATGATTCTGTGAATTTTTATGTTGGAAAATGTATAATTGGTAAGTGCTTTTGCTAACAAGCATGACTGGATTATAATCTTTGTTTTTTAGTCAGTAACAAATCACCAAGCAGATTATTTGAATTTCCAAAAGTGAGCGGGAAAAGATTTTATAAACATCATCATCTTCCTTGTCAGAGTAAGATCATGGGGACAAATAATAACCCTGATTATCCAGTAGAACTTGGGTACTGATATTTCCAACTTTTGATGAGGCAGTGGGAGCTTAGTGAGAGATGGAACAAAATGATAATTTGGCTGATACAGAATGATCTCCTAGTTGGTACTTGGCATATAAGAATTGACAGATGTATTTGGAACTGAGAGTTAATAGAAATAATAAAAATTACCCAAACTTCAAGGAAATTCTTCAAAGAAGGGATGTTTGAGCTAAGACTGGCATGGATTCTTCCTGTATTAATAGGATTCATAGTTGGCATACATGTACCTTTTTGAGCATTTGTAGTAAGTACATCCTCTGGTCAGACAAATTTCAAAAGGCATCTTTCTTCTGGTTAGACACAATCCCATCAAAAATGTCAGCCCTACTCACTGCCTACAACTGAGTGAATAAAATCTTGGCGTGTTGATTTTGGATCTTGGTTCCAATGCTTAATTATTAACTTAGTGATGTTGTGCTAATTACTTCCACAAGCATCACTTTTTTTCTACTCTGTAAAATGCGTATAACTGTATTTAATAAATCATGCACATTGAAGAGATAAGTAAATTGTTTCACACAAGGCCTTCGGTAATCCAGACCAAGAACTTAGTGAATATTAACTCTAATTTTATTATTTTGTTATTATTAGTAATAGTAATAGTAGAGGTAATGGTAGTACAATACTGTTGGGTTGGTCAAAAAGCTTGTTCTGGTTTTTCATAACATCTTACGGAAAAACCCGAATGAACTTTTTGGCCAACCCAATAGTATTGCCTTATCTTCGTTTCCCAGATCCAATGTCAAATTTTTTTTTTTTTGCCTTGCCTTTGTCCTATTGTCAACATTATGACTGGGTATCTTAGTCATTTTTATTGAGAAGGTAGGAGGAATGAAGTGAGACTAAAGCTTGGTAAAGAAGAAGAAAACCTGTAGGGACTCATATTAATTAGGATAAAGTTTGTATGGTCACTTCTGTGTAAAGTCTACAAAGTGGTCTTATTTTTGGTTTAATCCATCATGGTCAGAGTGGCCTTGTCTTATGTGAGTGTTCTGTGAAATTGCTTATGTTCAAGAGAACAATGCCATAGTCTTTCTGTGAGTTCTAGGCCAGCTTCTGGCAACACCAAGACCTGTCTGGTAGTGCCATGACTGCCTTTGGCTAGGAGAGGTTGCTTTTATCTTTCTTACTTTGCAGAACCCCACATTTTTGTGAGCCATTAACCATTAAAATCATGTTCAAGGGATGACCAGAGTAGTGAAAGATTTTTGCACAATATCTTAAAGAAATATGTTATTTAACACTGAGAATTGAGGATTTTCACCACAGAGAAGTGGAATAGCTGAGTTTGACTGACAGCTGTCTCCAAATATGGGAAGGTCAGTCTCATATATGAAGTACGTCCAGGGTCACTACTAAGACAGAAGTTTCTCAGAGTAAGAAAACCCTTATTTATTTTTTAAACTGTTAGACTTATAAAACAGTGGAATGAATATTTCTTTTTCCATGATGGACTTTGCTATCACTGGACATATTCATATAGAGTCTAGATAAACTGTCTACCAGGGTTATTGTGGAATGACAGCCCTATGTCAATAATTGGACTGGATGACAGTGTGTGTCTTAAATTCTGTTTCCAGAAACAAGGAAGGTGACAGAAAGTAATAAACTCCTGGTTGACTGAGGCTTAAACTCAGATTTTTGTTTTATTTCTTTAAAACAAAAAATTGTCCATTTCTCTCAACTTCTAATCTGAGTTCTCCATCTGCCTTTCTTTGAGTAGACATAGATGATGAATTGTATTCAGGAATTTTTAATTCTTCTGTGCTAACAAATGCACTGACATTTCCTTTGCCAATGACGATACTGCAAATTCGTGCTTGTTCAAGTTCCATTTCCTTACTGAAGGAAAAGCCTGAAACAGTCCATGCAGTTAAAACTACCAGAACCATTTGATTAAGCTGTCAGTAAGCTTTCCAGGAACTTTGTGGTTGGCTTAATGGGGGAGAGTAGCATTTTTCCTGCCCTGCCCTTTGATTCTCTGGGAATAGGTGACCTTGTGAAGAATTTCTTGATCAGTCATTATAAGACTTCCTGGATGGCAGCAAATAGGAGTAATGGATCTTGAGAGGAAAATTTGAAAGTCCTCTTCTCAACTGCTAATTCTAAATAATGCTGGGATTTAAATCTCTCTCTTTCTTACACTCTAAGTCCTAAAATAAACATTAGTTCAAGTATTTGGAGGATGCTGATGAGATCTCTTGTCAAAAAGTCTATTCTTATTGTCGAACAGGAAGTTGACAACGGGGAAGTGGGAGCAACTCTGGCAGAGCTGGTTAATGGAGGGCTTAATGAATCTGACCTTCTTTATATTTGCTTTGGCCATGATAGAAATGTCCATTTTTATTTAACTGCTTTCCTTCCTATTCTGTCCATATTTGTGTTTCTTCCATTCCCATTTATGAGGCTACTGAGACAAGAATTGACATTCAAGAGGACATTATGGTCTATTATTAAATGACATTCTGTGATGATTCTTTGAGTTCTCTTCGTCATCAACCACACCCCTGAGAGGGGATTGAACATAACCAGGTATATACACAAGTGACATTCATAAGGCCCTCTCTCTGAAAGGAGTTCCTTTATAATCGATGCCAGTCTCCTCATTGTACTTTGCACAATGCTTAGCAAATAGTAGGTGCTTTGTAAGTGCTAGTTAAATATATGTTACAATTCTCTGCATAAAGAATATTTTCACTCTTTTGTTTTTATTTACAGTTGTATTTGTAAGTTTATAAGACTATTTGAATAACTGCATATACTTTTCCTTAGACCTCCCTAATTTTTGCTTTTTCCTTCAAAATTTTAAAATACTGTGTTAATGATGATGCCATGAATACTTTTCTATTAATGAAGTCCAAATACGTCATGCTATTTGGAGAATTAAAATGTTTGCTTGTCTGTAGAGCAGTCAGACTGGGAGTCATTACTGAGGAACATCAAGAAATCTTAAATCAAACTGCTTAATTTTCACCAGCCATAAAATTAAATGACAATATTTTCTGTATTCCTCAGGGCTGTTAAAAAGGACAACTACCCAAATAATAAAGCACTTGGCACTTGCTATTTAAAATTCCCAAAATCAAGCTTATCATTATTATCCAAGCAGGCAGCTGTGGAATGATGATTAAGAGTGAGGACTTGGGTTTAGACTAACCAGGGTTCATATAACATGTGACCTCAGACTTCTCCCTGTGCCTCCACCTCTGCAGATGGACAATTTTACCAATTTCACTGAGATTAAATGGTATAACATTGTAAGGTATTTAGAACAATACCTGGTACATGGTAGATGTTCAAATAACATTAGATAATGACAATATATAAGAAAATATTTTTTAAAACACATCTTATAGCTAGAACGAACCCTCTTTAGAACAGCTGCAGAGATGTGGCACCCAAACAATAACAGCATCAGGACAGAGCTGGTAATTCAGTTCTCTCTGCAGACTCCTAGAAACATCATACATCATGCTCAAAACTAACATATCTATTAGAGGAATTGTGAGTACCATAATTAGATCCCTAGTGTCTATTCTTGCAGAAGAAAAAAATAGATTCGTCCTATCCAGAAAATGTTACTCAGCATGGAAATGAAAGACCAAATGTGGTAAATGGAAGCAAGTGCATTGTGACTTTGACAAGAGAGAGCATAAATAGTGACCAAAGACAGCATCAAGTAGAGAAGTTATTCTGGGTTCTCAGAAGAATTGAACTCTGACCAAGGTGGAGACTTATCAATTAGAAGTGAAATGAATGTGCTGTAGGACAAAACTTGAAGGGATCAAATTCAAGCTCCTAAGGAAATTACACCTTTTAACAACTGAAGCTGAGATTTATCCTGTTTTTCTCCTTCAGCCTGACAACAGGAAGCAAGATTTAGAAGGACATCTTACTTATATAACCTCTCACCAAGTCGATTAAATTGAACCTTGATAAGCAAAAGAGGCGAGAAGTTCAGTACAAACACCAAACCACTGTAAAGAACAGCAGAGAGGGAAATGGAGAAAGTGAAAAAGAGATACAGTATTTTGAAGTAAGAAAAGGATAGAAAGGAAGAAGGGATATAAGAATGAAGGGAATGAAATAAAAGATTTTTTTTTTCTAAAATACACTCTTAGTAGCATGGAGAATGACTGATGATGAAGGGGAGAATGACTGGGAGAACATGAATAAAAGAACTTAAACCTAAATATTCCACCTGTGCAATTGTACCAAATTGATCTGTCAGATTTTTAAAGCTAAGGGAAGTGTGCTGTAAGGGATTCACTAGGGGGTATGTATCTGCGTCAGTGGTGATTCACAGCGTCAGTGGGATATTAGTGAACTGCGCTGGTTGGAGGTCCCATCTCTTAGATTATTCATAAAGAATAATGATCATTAAAAGTCCCATGGTTTTAGGTTAACATAAAGGAGTTAAATTTGTACCTTGGGCAGATTCCAACAAAGAAATTATGTCTATGTCCTGTATGGTGTGTGTGTGTGTGTGTGTGTGTGTGTGTGTGTGTGTGTGTGTGTGTGTGTGTGTGTGTGTGTGTTTTAAATAAACTTTGTGTTGAAGCCATGGAAAAAGATCCCGCTTTATTTGCTTGACTGGTCAGGGTATTTTTCTTCTCTTTTTGATGTTTTGTCATTGGTAAAGGCAGAAATTCACAACTAAAATTGCACTTCTAAAGAATAATCTTCAAAAACGATTTTTGTGATATTTGGGTCTAGTCCTTTGGAAAAATACTAAAACTAGAGTGACTATTGCCCTTTTGAAGGTATTTTAAGAAATTAGACAGATTTGCTTTTTTACTATGTTAAAATACTTCTAATAAAATCTGATCCTAGAATTTTTGTTTAAAATGATGCTAGAGAATTTAAATCATATGTTTATATTATAAAATAAGTGAAATTAGTTGATAATATTATATAGATTTTCTTGGTTTAATTTTAGTTACTTGCCAAGCTCTTCCAAATGGACACTCATTCATTCATTTATTCACAATTCAAAATATACTGTACTGTGTTAGGCCTTCAAACTGAGGAAAAGGATGATTTAGGGACAACCTCTGCCCTTTAGAAATGCAGAGTATCACAGATATTTATAGAAGTAACTGCTGAGCTTCTATTTTTGGTACTAGTATGTATGATATGCACAGAGAAATTTCTGAAACTACCTATAAAATGTGTAATGCAATATAATGATTTCAAATATGTGGCAGAATGCAAGTGAAATCCTCAAAGGACACAAATGCCAAGAAATAATACATAGGGCTAAGACAATGCAGGAGTCAGCTTTATCTCTGGAGATATCAATAATCCATGGAGACCCAGAGGCAAGATTTTAATGGCCCACATGCTCATCACAGGGGAAAAAAGTCTGGAGCCTGAGCAGGCCCCAATAAGAATTCATAATGGAAAATTAATGATAGTTAAAATAATACCTATCAAAACTTTGAGAAGGAGATAAAGTGATTTTTGAGGGAAATTTATAGCCTTCAATGTTTATTGGAGTAAGAGAAATGCTAAAAATTGTCATTGAACTCAAGAAATTTTAAAAAATGACTAGGAACAAAAGCAAAGAACGTATAAGAAATGAAACAATAAAGATAAGAGTTGAAATTAGTGGGGACAATACAACAGGGTTTCATCAAAGGTAAAAGCTGGTTTTTTGCTAAGACTAATAAAAATGATAAACTTTGGGCAAGAGTGATAAAGAGAAAAGGATAGAGAATGCAAGCCCAAGTGAATGATATTAAGAATTAAAAAGGAGATGAAAATAAATATTCAGCAACCATTAAAATACATGAGATTAGTATGACTGACTTTATGTCAATAAATTTGAAAACTTAAGTGAAATGGTCAAATTTCTGGTAAAGTGTAAACTACCCCAATTGACTCAACTTTTATAACTATGCTATATATGCATTGTTAGAGCATATAGATTATTATATATTAGATTCTTTTAACCCTCATTTAATTTTAGTCCTATAATAAATATATATGTAATGCTCATCATCAGGTCTTATGTTGATATCTTTTGATATTTTTCTGTTGTCTGAAGCTCATTCTAACGTAGATTACTCAGGAAGGGTTCACAGGAACACTTCCTGAGTTCTTGAGTGTTGAAAACGGTTTGTGTCCTTTACACTTGAAAGTCACTATTGCTGGTTACAAAATTGGGGGCTCACATTTTCTTTTCTTGAGTAACTTAAATACCTCACTCAGTTTTCTTCTAACATAAAATATTGCTATTAAAAAACCTGATGAGAATCTATATTTTCTTTTCCTTAATTAAGTTGTTCTTCATATTTGTATGTCCAAAAGAATTTTCTTTTCAAGTCAACTAATTTTACTAGGCGATATCTCAATGTTGATTGTCGTGCCTCAGTATTTTCAGGTATGCCATTGTGTACTTTTAATGTGCAATTTCCATTTTTTTTGAGATAAAATTCACTTAACATAAAATTCATCATTTTAGCCATTTAAAGCATACAATTCAGTGATTTTTAGTAAATTCATGAAGATCTATAATCATCTCCACTATCTAATACCAGAACATTTTATCACCCCCCCAAATAAAACTGATAGTCATTAAGCAATCACTCCTCATTTTGCTCTCCTCATAGCCCCTAGCAACCACTAATCTGCTCTCTGTCTCTATGGTTTTGACTAATCTGCACTTTCTTATAAATGGAATTATACAATACATGGAATTTTATGTCTGACTTCTTTCATTTAGCATAATGTCTCAAGGTTCACATGTATTAGAGCATGTTTCAGTACTTCATTCTTTTTTATGACTGAATGATATTCCACCATATGTACCTATAAAATGTTTTCTATATTTGTTCATCAGTTGATAAATGTTTGGGTCATTTCCCCTTTTTGGCTATTATAAATAATTGTGTTATCAACATTTGTATACAGGTTTTTGTTTTAACACCTGTTTTCAGTTCTCTTAGATATATAACTAGAAATAGGATGGTGGATCACATGTTAATTCTAATGTTAAATTTTGAGGAGTTTCCTAAGTGTTTTCCTAGCAGCTGCAGTATTTGGCATCCCCACTAGCAATGTATGAGGTTCCTAATTTCTATACATTCCCACTAACATTTCCATTTTTAAAATTATTATAACGTTCTAATGGATATGAAGTGATATCTTATTGTGGTTTTAATTTGCATTTCCCTAAATGGCTAATGATACTGAGTTTTTTTTTCATATTCTTATTGGCCATTTGTATACCTTCTGTGGAATAATGTCTATTAAAGTTCTTTGCCCCTTTTAAAATCTGGTTGTTTTTCTTTTTTTCTTGTTGAATTGTAAGAGTTCTTTACATATTCTGGATTTTTACAAATATTGTCTCTCATTCTGAAGGCTGTCTTCTCACCTTTTTGATAGTGATATTTGATGCACAAAAGTTAATTCTGTTGAAGTCCAAATATTCTAGATTTTTCTTTTGTTGGTTTTGTCCTTGGTGTCATATCTAAGAGTCCATTGTCAAATCAAAGGTCATGAATATTTACTCTTATGTTTTCTTCTAAGAGTTTTATAAATTCAGCTCTTACACTGAGTTAATTTTTGCATATGGTGTGAGGTATGTATCCAAATTTATTCTTCTGCATGTGGATATCCAGGTTTCCCAGCATCACTGTTGAAAATATTATTCTTACCAAATGGAATGGTCTTGGCACCTTTGTCAAAAAGAAATTGACCATAGATGCCAATTGTTTTGTATTTTAAATTCTATTCCATTGATCTGTATATCTATTATTATGCTAATACCACACTGTTTTGATTAGTGTTGATTTAGAGTAAGTTTTGAAATCTGGAAGTGTGAATCCTCCAAGTTTGTTCTTCTTTTTCAAGAGTGTTTTGCTAATTTGTGTCCTTGGCAATTTTATATAAATTTTAGGATCAGCTTGTTCATGTCTATAAAATAGGCAATTGCGATTTTGATATGGAATGCATTGAATTGGTACATCAATTTGGGGAGAATAGCTATCTTAACAATATTAAGTATTCCAAATCCATCAACACGTGTGGTGTCTTTCCATTTATTTAGGTATTTTAAAATTTATTTCAGCAATATTTTGTAGTTCTCAGTCTATAAATCTTGCAACTTGGTTAAATTTATTCCTAAATACTGTTGACCCTTGAAAACATGGAGATTAGGGGTGTCGACCTTCCTTACAGTGGAAAATCTGCCTATAATTTTACAGTTGGCCCTCTGTATCTGAGATTCTGCATCTATGGATTCAACTAACCTCAGATCATGTAGTACTGTAGTATGTATTTACTGCAAAGAAATCTACTTTATGTGGACCTGCTCAGTTCAAACCTGTGTTGTTCCAGCGTCCACTGTATTCCACTACAGTAAGTCCCCTGCATACAAATGAGTTCCATTCTGAGAGCACGTTCATAAGTCCAATTTGTTTGTAAGTCCAGCAAAGTTAGCCTAGGTACCCAACTTACAAAATTGGCTATATGGTACTGTACTATAATAGGTTTATAATACTTTTCACACAAATCATACATAAAAAACAAACACACAAAAAATAAAGAAAACATTTTTAATCTTACGGTACAGTAAGAAAATCCCCTTGCCATTTCCTGTATCATGAATCTCATCAGTTTTTCAGTTACTTCTTTTTTTTTTTTTTTTTTTTTTTTTTTGTGGTATGCGGGCCTCCCTCTGCTGTGGCCTCTCCCGTTGCGGAGCACAGGCTCCGGACGTGCAGGCCCAGCGGCCATGGCTCACGGGCCCAGCCACTCCGCGGCATGTGGGATCCTCCCAGACCGGTGCGCGAACCTGGTTCCCCTGCATCGGCAGACGGACGCGCAACCACTGCACCACCAGGGAAGCCCCATTTACTTCTTCTTCCTCTTGTCTCTCTTTGTCCTTTTTCTGGGCTTCCAATTCCATCAGGTCTTCATTAGTAAGCTCCTTGTGTTGCACAGCAAGGAGTTCAATGAAGTCGTCCTCTTGCAGATGTAGCTTCAGCTTTGCGCTGAGGGTCACTAAATTGCTGAAGACCTCTTTGGACTCCTCATCCACCTTCTCAAATCCATGAAAATCGTGAACAAACTGAAGGCAAACGTTCTTCCAAACCCCATTCATGGTGACAGCTGTAACCTCATGCCAAGCAGTCAATGTTTATTATGGCCTTGTAGATGTTATAGTCCTTCCAAAATTGTTGCAAGGTTGTTCCTGATTCACCACTCGCCTTTACTGCCTGATGAAAAGTATGACGTAAATAATATTTCTTGAAAGTTGCTATAACTCCCTGGTCCATAGGTTGGATGAGCAATGTAGTATTCGGTGGCAGATGCACTACTTTGATGTTGGGATGAAAGTCATCCATGAATAGGGGGTGGCCTGGAGCATTGTCGAGCAGCAAAAGAATGTTGAATGGGACATCCTTCTCCAAGCAATGTTTCTCTACCTCTGGGATACAGTGGTGGAAAAACCAGTCCTGGAAAATGGCCTGTGTAACCCAGGCTTTGCGGTTACTCTTCCACATAACAGGAAGAGAGCCCTTGGCTATGTTTTTAAGGGTTCTTGGGTTCTCTGAATGATAAACTAAGAGAGGCTTCAGCTTCATCTTGCCGGAAGCATTGCCACCAAACAAAAGAGTAGCCTATCCTTTGCTGCTTTATAGCCTGGCTTCAACCTTTCCTCCTTACTGATGTAACTTGGGTCTGGCATCCTCTTCCAGTATAGTCCTGTCTCATCCGCACTAAAAACCTGCTCAGGTAAATACGCACCTTCATCAATAATTTATTGAAGCATTTCAGGAAATTCCTGGGCAGCTACTGTACCTACACTCTTGCTGCCTTGCCACTTACTTTTACATTGTGAAGGTTGGCTCTAGCCTTGAACCAATGAAAGCAGCGTTGGCTGGCCTTAAAAGATATGCCCTCTGATTCTTCCCCATGTTTCTTCTTCAAGTCTTCATAAAGGCTTTTAGCTTTCTCTTGAATCAGCATTAAGCAGGGCAGGACTCTACGCTGATGCTGATCCTGCAACCACACTCTGAGAAGTTTCTCCATCTCCTCCATCACTTTTCCACACTTCTTCGATAGTATTGTTGACATCATCGGCACAGCAGACTGCATATGTTCCATGATCTTGTCCTTGTTCTTTAGAATCATGTCGTTGGTTGAACAATTCATGTTATAAGAAATAGTGATGCCTATCATCTTTTCGCCATGCTCCACTCTCTCAATTATTTTCACTTTTGTTTCTATTGTTATTGCTTGGCACTTTTTAGCAGTACCATCTACATCACCACTGCTTTTACGCTTGCTTCCAGACATCCTAGGCTTGAAAAAAAGATACTGTACTACTGTACTCTATACAGAACTATATAGTAAAGTACACAAAAGCACAACCACTTGTAGAGGATGCACGCACATGACAGTGTAAGCCAGACGTGTGAACTAACTTACGTGTTTGGACATGTGAATACACATTCGCATCTTTGGAAGTTTGCAACTTGAGGTTCGTATGTAGGGGACTCACTGTATTTTTAATCACATTGTATATGTTTATAACTTAATATTTTTGTTATTAATGGTTTAGGATTTTGTCACATCCATTTTTTACATCAATTTGTGATAACTGTATGGGTTTTAAAACAATTTTATTCTGTTAATGTGGTGTATTATGTTAATTGATTTTTGAATACTGAACCACCCTTGTATTCCTGGGAAGATTGGATCATAATGGATCACATGATGGATCCAATGGATCACAGTGAATCATAATGCAAAATTCTTTTAAATACTGCTTAATTCAGCTTGCTAGTATTTTATTAGGGATTTTTACATCTATATTCATAAGCTGTATTGGTCTGTAGTTTCCTTTTCTAATGTCTTTTTCTGACTTTGGGGTCACGGTAACCAGGGTAACACTAATCTCATGAATAAGATAGAAATTTTTTCCTCTCCTATTTATTGAAAGAATTTGAGAAAAATTGGTGTTAATTATTCTTTACACAGTCAGTAGAGTTCACTTTTAAAAGCATCTTGTCCTAGACTTTTCTTTATTTGAAGTTTTTTGATTATCAGTTCAATCTCTTTATTATTTATTAGGTCTATTCAGGTTTTCTGTGTCTCATTAAGTCACTTTTGATAATTTGTATGTTTCTAGGAATTGTCCATTTCATCTAGGTTATCTAATTTGTTGGGATACAAGCATTCATAGTATTCTCTTATAATCTATTTTATTTATATAAGGTCAGTAGTAATATCCTTATACTCATTCTGATCAAAGAAACAACTTTAGTTTTGTTTTTCTATCTTTCTTCTCTGTTTCATTTATCTCTGCTGTAATCTTTTTATTTCCTTCTTTCTGCTTGATTTGTATTTAGTTTGCTCTTTGTTCAGTTCCTTAAGGTAGAAGTTTAGGTTAATGATTTCAGATCTTTCTTCGATTTTAATAAAAGTGTTTTCAGATATAAATTTCCCTCTGAACACTGCTTTCACTCTATCTCATAAGTTTTGATATATTGTGTTTTCAGTTTAGTTCATCTCAAAGTATTTTCTCATTTCTATTTTGATATCTTCTTTGACCCATTGGTTAAGAATTTGTTGCTTACTTTCCACATATTTGTGACTTTCCCAAATTTCTTTCTATTATTGATTACCAAACTCATTTAATTGTTATCACAAAGATACTTTGTATGATTTCAATCTTGTTAAATTCACTGAGGCTTTTTTTGTGGCCTAAAATATGGTCTATGTTGGAGAATGTTCTTGTACTTAAGAAAAATGTGTATTATGCTGTTTTTGGGTGAGCTGTTTTACAGACGTCTGTTAGGTATGATTGTTTCTTAGTAGTCATAGCCTATATTTCTTTGTTTATCTTTTATCTAGTTGTTTTATTCTACAAAAATTATTGTTGAACTGTATTTTTCCCTTCAGTTCTGTCAATCTTTGCTTCATATATTTTGAAGCTCTGTTGTTATTGCATGCATATTTATAATCATTATATATTCATGATAGGGTGATACTTTTATCATTATGTAATATCCTGTAACAATTTTTTACTTAAAATCTAGATTTTCTGATATTAACAACCCACTCGAGCTGAGTATAGCTACTCCAGCTTGCTTTTGGTTATTATTTACATGAAATATGTTTTTCATTCTTTGATGTTCAACCTATTTGTGTCACAGAATTTGAAGTGATTGTATATTATAGACAGAATATAGTTGAAATTTAAAAAAAAATCCCTTCTATCAATCTCAGTCTTTTAATTATAGAGTTTAATCCATTCATATTCAATAAAATTACAGACAAAGGAGAACTTACTTTTGCCATTTTGCTTTCTGTATGTCTTATATTTTTTTGTCCCACAATGCCTTTTTACTACATTCTTTTGTGTTAATTATTTTCTAGTTGGCATCTTGATTGTTTTTCTCATATTGTACTAAATGATTTCTAGTTATACTGTTAGTGGTTCCTGTGGAGATTACAAATACCATCTTAATTTATAACAATACTGTTTGAGTTAATGCCATCTTTGTTACAATAGCCCACATTAACTTTTTTCCTCTCCAGCTGCCTCCCTTTATGTTGTTATTGTCACAAATTACATCTTTATTTATTTTGTGGCCATCAACAAATAGTTATTACAGGAAAAAAACTGGAAAAAATACAAACACATGGAGGCTAAACAATACGCTACTAAATAACCAAAAGATCACTGAAGAAATCAAAGAGGAAATCAAAAAAAATACCTAGAAACAAATGACAATGAAAACACGACAACCCAAAACTTATGGGATGCAGCAAAAGCAGTTCTAAGAGGGAGGTTTATAGCAATACAATCCTACCTCAAGAAACAAGAAAAATCTCAAATGAACAATCTAAACTTAAATCTAAAGCAATTAGAGAAAGAAGAACAAAAACAAAAAAACCAAAGTTAGCAGAAGGAAAGAAATCATACAGATCAGATCAGAAATAAATGAAAAAGAAATAAAGGAAACA
>NC_041222.1:64394829-64410058 GCF_002837175.3 Physeter macrocephalus
CAATAAAATGGACAACCTGGAAGAAATGGAAAAATTCTTAGAAAAGTACAACCTTCCAAGAGTGAACCAGGAAGAAATAGAAAATATGAACAGACCAATCACAAGCATTGAAATTGAAACTGTGATTAAAAATCTTCTAACAAACAAAAGCCCAGGACCAGATGGCTCCACAGGTGAATTCTGTCAACTTTTAGAGAAGAGCTAACACCTATCCTTCTCAAACTCTTCCAAAATATAGCAGAGGGAGGAACACTCCCAAACTCATTGTATGAGGCCACCATCACCCTGGTACCAAAACCAGACAAAGATGTCACAAAAAAAGAAAACTACAGGCCAATATCACTGATGAACACTAAAGAAAAAAAAGTCCTGAAGGACTCTTTTTAGCATTATTTTATGGCATGTCTTTTAGCAACAAACTTTCAGTTTCTGTTTATGTGGGAATGTCTTTCTCCTTCATTTTTGAAAGATAGATTTGCCAGATACATAATTTTTGTTTGACAGATTCTTTTCCTTTTTCTTTTAGTACTTTGAATATGCCTTCCCACAGCTTCTAGCCTCAGTGGTTTTTGATGAGACATCAGCTTTAGTCATATGGAGGATCCCTGCTATTTTCAGGATTCTTCCTTTCTGTTTGCTTTTAACAATTTACTATAATGTATCTCAATTTTGATCTCTTTCAGTTTATCTTACTTTAAATACATTGAGCTCATTGGATATGCAGTTTCATGTATTTCATCAAATTTGGGAAATTCAGTCATTACTTTTTTCAAATAATCTTTCTGTACCTTTCTCTCTCTCCCTTCTTTCAGGAACTCCCACTATGACTATATTGACGTACAGATCTCTTAGGCTCTGTTCATTTAATTCATTCTATTTCCTTTCTGGTCCTCTGATTTCCTAATCTCATTTTACTTGTCCTCAAGTTAGCTGATATTTTCTTATGTCTTCTCAAACCTGCTGCTGAAGTGCTCTAGTGAATTTTTCATTTTAGTTATCATACTTTTTAATTCCAGAATTGCAGTTTGGTTTCTTTTTGTAATTTCTGTCTCTTCGTTGGTATTCTATTTGGTGAGACATTGTTTTCATTATTTTCTTTAATTCTTTTCCCATGCTTTTCTTTAGCAATATGAATATGTGTAAAATAGTTGACTTAAAATCGTTATCTTGTGAGTTCAATGTCTGGGTTTCTTCAAGGATAATTTATGCTGATTTCTTTTTTTCCCCTGTGTATGGGTCATACATTCTTGTTTCATAGTATGCTAATAATTTTTGTATTGAAAATTGGATTCTCGTGTTCTCCAGGGATTTTTGTTGTTGCTGTTCTGTTTGTTGTAGTTTTTCATTCGTTTGCTTGTGTAGTGGATTTCCCACACAAATTTTGTAAAGTCTATATTTTTTGTTGTGTATAGTCCTTGAAGTTCCTGTTTCATTATCATAGTAGTCAACTTGTGATTTGACAGCAATTTCCCTAAATACCTGGAAACAAGAAAAAACAAAAAATCCAAATATTTGCAGCTATGCTCTGATTGTTGGGGCTCACCTTTCATACACCAGCCCTGGGCATTCTGTTGTCTTCTAGATTCTCAGTAGTATGTGGGAGCTTTTCATAGCCCTTATTCCCAGAAATATCTAATTCCATAGCCTTTCCTCCTACACTTTTAGATTTGTCTATTGTTTACCCCAACTTTATCTGTTAACCCAAGTGGCAATGGCTAATGCATTTGCCTTTAAATGTTTTGACAAACACATTTCCAAGTAGCCATCTCAGTCTAAGGAAAGTTCAGAGTTAAGTGAAATGAAGCCAAGTCCTTTGAGCTGACCCTTCAGGTAACCACAAGACATTTCAAAATGAAGAGCCAAAATTCTTTGAGAGTGAGGTTCATCTAGCTCCCTCCCTGTTTCCCTAGGATGCTGTAATCTCCACTGAGAATAGAGGCTATTGTCTTCAAGGCTGCTGCACAGCTGGAGAGTGGATGATGGGGCTGGTGCAAATTAAAACTCTACTAATCTTTTTTATTGAGATTCAACTATTTCTTGCTTTTCTTCATTAAATATTTGCCTGGTTGCTGGAAATCTTTGATTAGTTTCTAGGTTCCAGTAAAGATACTTCTGACAATCCTCACGAACTTATTCACTTCTTTTGTGGAACGATGGGATTTTGGAGTTCTCTACCCAGTCATTTTCACTGATGACACTTCAATTTTTTTCTAATTGCTCAGAAAAGTTACTTTAATTTTAGTTGAGCTGGTATTTATTCTGTTCCCTTGTTTTGGTATTTGTCCTCAGAGACTGCTATTACCCATTTTGGACTTTCTTTTTTCTTTACTTCTCTCTCTCTTTTTCTATCTTTCTCTCTCTTTCTTTTTTCTTTTCTTTTTTTTTCTATTTTTAGCAATTGTCATGTATCTCAAATCCTTTTTTAAAATTTTTTCTCGTTTTTTATTTTTAAGATTTCATCTTTTTCACTATTTACTTATCTTACAACTCTAATCTGTTGTATTTATTTGTTCTTGCATTCCCTCTAGTTTGGTTTATGTATCTGAAATGATTTTTTATTTCTAATTATGTCCTATGGTCTGTCATCTTATTTTAGAATTTTTATAATCCTGGTTTCTGTTCTTTCATGTTTTATATCATTTTATTAAAGTATTTTGCTATTGTGCAGTGAACCTGGATGTTCAATTTGTGAGGCTGCTCCAAACCCTTCACAACTTCTCATAAACCCCTCCACTTACTCACTTTTGCAGTAGGTAAATCTCTTCTTAATTTTAGTTCCAACATATGAATTGATCTGTTATGATTTTGAGTACATAGGCTATTTGGGCTTCTACTGTTATCAGATCTATTAGATTCTCTATTGCTTTCTTTGCTTTCCCCCCAGAGACATTGATACTAGGTAGGACTTCTGGCTATTGTTGGTTTTTTTTTCCCTATTCACATTATCTTGGGGTTTATAGTGATATCTCATTGCCTAATTTCATTATAAAGGCTGTCCATGGGATTCTGGTTTTCTGTTGAGTTATTTGGTCTATTTTTATCTTTGGATTCAAGGATATTCAAGAACTATGACATGATTGCCATCAATTTCCTAGAATCCCATTTCATTCTTGAGTGTTATGTGTATCCTTATATTGCATAATATTAATCTTAACTGATATTGATAAAGTAAAAAATAGGAAAGTTGTTGGCATATAATTAATGTGGGTATGCCTTCATCACTTTATGATCATTAACATGAAGACTTACTTGCAATACTTATTTCATGACCAGTCAATCTTGGTGTCACATGTTATATATTCTTTTAAAATAAATATATATTCAAAGTAGCTTCCTCAAGAAGGAGAAAAACTTAAATATATTTTGAGGACTAAGGTTTTAAAAGTAATGTATTGATTCTGATTAATACACTGATGCTTTTAAAATTTGAGGATAAAATTTCTTGCTTTAAAATGTAGCTTCCTGTACAAAGTTTTGAATAATGATATATTTTTAAAATTACTAGATATTCATGCACATTAATATTAATCTGCACAAAATTTTTTAGGATTCAAAAGAAATTTTTTATAAAAGTTCAACTTAAAGAGAATTTCATGGCTCAATTGTCTAGTTTTTTTCCTACCTCCTTATACCTCCCCTTATAGTTATATAGCCCATTTTATGGAGGAGCTACTCCAGAGTTAGGAAAGCTAGTAAGCATTTGACAGAAAAAATTGCATGGTTTCCACTTCACTAAACTTAGAGATGAAAATTAAATATTGTTTTTGTGTTCTAGTCATGTATAAACTTAATATCACGGAGCACATTCTGCCCAAATATTACCATGCTTTCCTGGTAATGGCACTGGAAATGCTCCCTCTTAAACAGTGAAATATTTCAGAGTCTCTGTAAGAGTAAGTTTCCAAACTTCTAGGAAATATTTTAGAGGAAAAAGAAATAACTTTAAATGGTTTTATTAATACCAGGGAATGAATAGTTTTTTTAAAATTAATTTTTATTGGAGTATGGTTGCTTTACAATGTTGTGTTAGCCTCCACTTCACAACAAAATGAATCAGCCATACACATACAGATATCCCCTCCCTTTTGGACTTCCCTCCTATTTAGGTTACCACAGTGCACTAGGCGAGTTCCCTGTGCTATACAGCATGTTCCCATCAGTTGTCCATTTTATACACAGTATCAATAATGTATATGTGTCAATCCCAGTCTACCAATTCCTCCTATCTGACCTTTTCCCGCTTGGTATCCATACATTTGTTCTCTACGTCTGTGTCTCTATTTCTGCTTTGCAACTAAGGTAATCTATACCGTTTTTCTAGATTCCACATATATGCTTTATTATATGATATTTGCTTTTCTCTTTCTGACTTACTTCACTCTGTATGACACTCTCTAGGTCCATCCACGTCTCTAAAAATGACCTAATTTCATTTCTTTCTTTGGCTGAGTAATATTCCATTGTATATATGTACCACATCTTCTTTATCCATTCATCTGTTGATGGACACTTAGGTTGCTTCCATGTCCTGGCTATTGTAAATAGCACTGCTGTGAACATTGGAGAGCATATGTTTTTTTGAATTATGGTTTTCTCTGGGTATTTGCCCAGTAGTGGGATTGCTGGGTCATGTGGTCGTTCTATCTTTGGTTTTTTAAGGAACAACCTCCATACCATTTTCCATAGTGGCTGTATCAATTTACATTCCCACCAGCAGTGTATGAGGGTTCCCTTTTCTCCACACCCTCTCTAGCGTTTATTGTTTGTAGATTTTTTGATGGTGGCCATTCATGACACCTCATTGAAGTTTTGATTTGCATTTCTCTAATTATTAGTGATGTTGAGCATCTTTTCATGTATTTGTTGGCCGTCTGTATATCTTCTTTGGAGAAATGTCTATTTAGGTCTTCTGCCCATTTTTAGATTGGCTTGTTTGTTTTTTTGATATTAAGCTGCATGAGCTGCTTGTATATTTTGGAGATTAATCCTTTGTCAATTGCTTTGTTTGCAAATATTTTCTCCCATTCTGAGGGTTGTCTTTTCGTCTTATTTATGGTTTCCTTTGCTGTGCAAAAGCTTTTAAGTTTCATTAGGTGCCGTTAGTTTATTTTTGTTTTTATTTCCATTACTCTAGGATGTGGGTCAAAAAAGATGTTGCTGTGGTTTATGTCAAAATGTGTTTTTCCTATGTTTTCCTCTGAGAATTTTATAGTGTCCAATATTACACTTAGGTCTTTAATCCATTTTGAGTTTATTTTTGTTTATGGTATTAGGGAGTGTTCTAATTTCATTCTTTTACATGTAGCTGTCCAGTTTTCCCAGCACCACTTATTGAAGAGACTGTCTTTTCTCTTTTGTATATTCTTGCCTCCTTGGGCATAGATTAGGTGACCATAGGTGCGTGGGTTTATCTCTGGGCTTTATTTCTGTTTTTGTGCCAGTACCATACTGTCTTAATTACTTTGTGATTTAAGTGCTTGGGAAATCTTTCATATGAGATAATTAAGTATCTTAAATACATTTATTCCTGCTTTGATCAGGTAATTTTAAATCTTTGAAAGTGTATAACTGTGCTTTATAGTAGTGAATTAACTTTCAAGAACATCACATAATATATTTTTATGTATTGTAGAGACCACTGTAGTGTCTCTTGCACAGCAGTACTAAAAAAAGAAAATATGCAGAAATACAGATTTGTTAGGAGGCCATAGGTGCTTCTTGCTTTAATCAGGTTTTGAAATGGTGCTCTAGGCATACCATTTTCTATTATCTGTGATGTTATTTGCTAAATTGTTTTTTTGTTGTTCTTGTTGTTTTCATTATATAAAATAGGTCTGTGTTCATTCTTCTTCTTTATATTATGAGGTGTGATAAATGAGAAACTTTAAAATCAGATTGACTAACTCTGTCACTACTTGTGCTATTTTATGCTCACTAAATCTCATTTTTATCTCCTGGAAAATATGGATTAAAATACAGAGAGTTAAAGATAAAAAAGTCCAACACAAGGTCAAGAATAATCTATAAGTTTAAAAATATTAGTTTATACTGTCTTTCCCCTACATAATAAATATTTATAACCGACCAATTTCTGCATTACAGTGTTTCTGTGCTATAATCTACAATATCTCCTTGAAAAGCAATCAAGTCTTACTTTACTTTTCAGGAAGACAAACATTTTCAATTTATAGACATTTGGTCATAACCATAACCTTCCTTATTCTTACTAAATATCATTTTAAGGCATTCATAGATATGTTGACTTCCTTTCAATTTAGTCAAAGAAAATTTTGACAATCAAATACCTCAGAAGGTATTTAAAGCTTAATTATATGATTTCTACATGACAAATTAATTCATCGAAGACACATTTCTTATCTTGGTAAGAAAGGAGAAGGAATTGTTGTTTTCACAGATGCTAAAAAACAACATTTCAGAATGTAGTTAGTATTCTGTGCTAAGGAAAATGTAAACATTGTGAACTGTAAGTAGATCATTCACCAAATTATTGACATTTTCAATTATTATTTATTCAAATATCTTCTCTTCCATCTCACTCTCCTCTTTTTCAGGAGCTACAACTACATGCATATTGTAGCTTTTGTTATTATTTCATATGACCCTCAGGTTCTGACACTTTTTTCCCAATCTATTTTCTATTTGTTCTTCAGATTTTATTTTCTATACATTTATCTTCAAGTTCTGTATTGCTTCTATAATTTTCATTATTCTATAGAGCCCATCAATTGAATTTTAAATTTAACTTCTAAATTAAATTAAATTAATATTTTGCTTTCAAAACTTCTATTTGATTCTATTTTATGATTTTTATTTTGTGATTAATTTTTCTATCTTTCCATTAACAAAGATATATTTTTCCTTGATTTTCACTGAGTATAAGGTGAAAAATATTTACCTGCTTAAAAATATTTACCTGATAATTCCAACAACTGAGTTATCTCAGTGTCAGTCAAGGTTATTTTATTTTGGGGAATGGGTTGCATTTTCCTGATTCTTTGTGTTTTCATTAATTTTGGATTATATTCTAGACATTGTGAATATTGTGTTAAGAAGAACCTGGATTGTGTTATATTCCTCAGAAGAGTGTTAATTTTTTTCCCCCTCTCCTACAGTGTGTGGCAACTTAAATCACAGTTCAGTTTTTCTATCCTTAACTGAGCTTTTAAAATCTACTCCATGCATACATAGTTCAGGGGCCAGCCAGAATTTGGGTCACAGGTTGTATGGGTAATTTGCAGCATTCACTAGCGTTCTTTATTTCTGGGGCTTTCAAATTTCCAAGGGTCTAGTTACCCTTAACTCTATCTTCTGGTTCCTCAGTCCAGAAATCTCTGGGCTTTTGTCAGTATTATATGCTGACTATGGTCTTCATTCAGGATAAAATCTGGAGGACATTGAACTAAGTGAAATAAGCCAGCCAAAGAAGGACAAATACTACATGATTCAACTTATATGAGGTGTCTACAATAGTCAAACTCACAGAAGTAGGTAATATAATTATGGTTGTGAGGGGCTAAGGGAAGGGGAAAGCAGGAAGTTGCTAATCAGTGGATTTAAAATTTCAGTTATGTAAGGAGAAACAGAAAACAAGTAATAAAATGGCAGTAAATACATACAAATCAGTAACTACTTTAAATGTCAATGGACTAAATGCTCCAATAAAAAAAAACATGGGGTGCCTGATTGGATAAAAAAAAGACCCATGTATATGCTGCCTATGAGATTCACTTTAGAGCTTCTTACACACAAACTGAAAGTGAGGGGATGGACAAATATACTTCATGCTGATGGAAAAGATAAGAAAGTGGGGGTAGCAATATTCATATCAGACTAAAACAACTTTAAAGCAAAGGCTAAAACAAAAGACAAGCAAGGGCATTATATAATTAAAAGGGATCAATACAAGAAGAGGATATTACACTTGTTAACTTATATGCACCCAATACAGGAACACCTAAAAACATAAAGCAAATGCTGACATAAAAGGAGAAATTGACAATGTAATAATAGGGGCAATTTTACACCCCCTGACATCAATGGACAGGTCATCCAGACAGAAAAGCAATAAGGCAACAGTGCTCTTAAATGACACAATAGACCAATAGAACTTAATAGATATCTACAGGACATGAATCCAAAAACAACAGAGTATACATTCTTTTCAAGTGTACATGGAACGTTCTCTAGGATAGATCACATGCTAAGCTGCAAAACAAGTCTTAGTATATTTAAGAGGATGGAAATATCAAGCACTTTATCTGTCCACAGTGGTGTGAAACTAGAAATCAATTATAGAAAGAAAATAGAAAAAGAACAAACACTTGGAGACTAAACAACAAGCTACTAAAAAACCAAGGGGTCAATGAAGAAATCAAAAAAGTTGTAAAATACCTCAAGAGAAATGAAAATGGAATAACACTCCAAAATATGTGGGATGCAGCAAAAGCAGTTCTAAGAGGGAAGTTTATAGCAATGCAGGTCTTCCTTGAGAAACAAGAAAAATCTCAAATAAACAACCTAACCTACAACCTAAAGGAATTAGAAAAAGAAGAGCAAACAAAAACCAAAGTCAGCAGAAGGAAGGAAATAATAAAGATCAGAGAGGAAATAAATAAAAAAGAAATTTTAAAAATAGAGAAGTTCAATTAAACCAAGACAGTTTTTACAAAATATAGACAAAATTGATAAAACTTTAGCCAGCTCACCAAGAAGAAAAGAGAGAAGACCCAAATAAACAAAATGAGAAATGAAAGAGGAGAAATAACAACCGATACTAGAGATACAAAAAATTATAAGAGAATACTACAAACAGTTATATGCCAACAAATTGGACAACTTAGAAGAAACAGACAAGTTTTTAGAAACAACCTTCCAGGACTGAATCAAAAAGAAACAAACAATTCGCAAAGATTTATCATTAGTAGTGAAACTGAATTTGTAATAAAAATACTTCCAGCAGAAAAAGTCCAGCATCAGATGCTTCACAAGGGAATTCTACCAAACATTAAGAAGAGCTAATACCTCTCAAGCTATTTCAAAAAATTGAAGAGAATGGAACATTCTCAAATTCGTTCTATGAGGCCACCATTACCCTGATGCTAAAACCAGACAAAGACACTCTAAAACTGAAAATCACAGGCCAATATTGTTGATGATTATAGATGCAAAAATTCTGAACAATATATTAGTAAACCAAATCTAATATATAAAATGGATCATACACCATGACCAAGTTGGATTTATTCCAGGGACAAAAGGATGGTTCAACATTCACGAATCAATCAATGTGATACACCACAATAACAAAAGGAAGGATTAAAGTCACATGATCATCTTAATAGACACAGAAAATGCATTTGACAAAATTCAACATCTGTTCACTATAAAAATTCTTATCAAAGTGGGTATAGAGAGAACATATCTCAGCACAGTAAAGGCCATTTACGACAAACCCACAGCCAACATCATACTCAAAAGTTGGAAACCTTCCCACTAAATTCAGGAACAAGACAATGATGTCTACTCTCATCACTTCTGTTTAAACTAATATTGAAAGTCTTAGCCGCAGAAATCAGAAAAGAAAAAGAAAAAAAAACTGTATCCAGATTGGAAGGGAAGAGGTAAAACTGTTCCTATTTGTAGATGACATGATGCTTTATTATATAGAGAACCTTAAAGTCTCCACCCCAAAACTATTAGAACTGATAAATTAATTCAGTACAGTTGCAAGACACAAGGTTAAAATATAGAAATCTATTGCTTTGCTATACACTAATAATGAACTATTAGAAAGAGAGTGTAAAAAAATCCTGTTTAAAAATTGCATTAAAAAGAATAAAATACCTAGAAATGAACTTAACCAAGGAGGTGAAAGATCTATAGTCTAAAAACTAGAAAAAAATGATGAAGGAAATTGAAGGTGATGCAAAGAAATGGAAAGCTATCCCATGCTCATGTATTGGAAGAAAGAATAGTGTTAAAATGGCCATACTATGCAAAGCAATTGACAGATTTAATGCAATTCCTATCAAACTACCCATGACATCCTTCACAGAACTAAAACAAATAATCCTAAAATTCACATGGAACCATAAAATACCCCAGCTTACCAAAGCGATCTTGATTAAAAAGAATAGAGTTTGGGGCTTCCCTGGTGGCGCAGTGGTTGAGAGTCTGCCTGCCGATGCAGGGGACATGGGATCGTGCCCTGGGTTGGGAAGATCTCACATGCCGCGGCAGAGCGGCTGGGCCCATGAGCCATGGCCACTGAGCCTGCGCATCCGGAGCCTGTGCTCTGCAATGGGAGAGGCCACAATAGTGAGAGGCCCGCGTGCCGCCAAAAAAAAAAAAAAAAAAAAAAGAATAGAGCTTGGAGGTATCAGTCTCTGAGACTTCAGAGTATACTGCAAAGCTACAGTAATCAAAACAGCATGGTATTGGCACAGAAACAGATACATAGAGCAATGGAACAGAATAGAGAGCCCAGCAGTAAACCCATACACCTATCTTCAGTTAATTTATGATAAAGAATGCAAGTATTTACAGTGGAGAAAAGACAGTCTCTTCAATAGGTGGTGCTGGGAAAACTGGACAGCTACAGCTCAAGCAATGAGATTAGAACATTCTCTAACACCGTGTACAAAAATAAACTCAAAATGGATTAAAGACCTAAATGTAAGACCTGAAACTGTAAAATTCCTAGAAGAGAACATACACAGAACACTCTTTGACATAAAGCATAGCTATTTTTTGAATCTGTCTCCTAAGGCAAAGAAATAAAAGCAGAATTTAAAAAATTAGATCTAATCGAACTTAAAATCTTTTGCACAGCAAAGGAAAACATTGACAAAATGAAAAGACAACCTACAGCATGGGAGAAAATACTTGCAAATGATATAACTAACAAGAGGTTAATATCCAAAATATATAAACAGCTCATACAATTCAGTATCAAAAAAACAACCAAATCGAAAAATGGACAGAAGACCTGAATAGACATTTCTCCAAAGAAGACATACAGATGGCGAGCAGGCACTTGAAAAGATGCTCAACATTGTTAACTGTTGGAGAAAGCAAATAAAAACAAAGAGATATCACCTCATACCTATCAGAATGGCTATCATAAATAATTCTACAAATAGCAAATGTTGGCAAGGATGTGGAGAAAAGTGAATCCTTGTACACTGTTGGTGGGAATGTAAATTGGTGCAACCACTGTGGAAAAAGTATGGAGTTTCCTCAAAGAACTAAAAATAGAACTACCATATGATTCAGCAGTTCCACTCCTAGGTATATATCTGGAAGAAACAAAACACTAATTCAAAAAGGTACATTGCACTCCAGTGTTCTTAGCCACGCTGTTTACAATAGCCACGATGTGGAAGTGTGGCTATTGAAGGTGTCCATCAACAGACAAATGGAGAATGAAGATGTGCTTTGCATATATAGTGGAATATTACTTAGCCATAAAAAAGAATGAAATTCTGCCATTTGCAAAAATGTGGATGGCCTTAGAGAATAATATCTTAGTAAAATAAGTCAGTCAGAGAAAGACAATGTATAGTATCATTCATATGCAACATCTAAAATATAATGCAAATGAATGTATATAGCAAAACAGAAATAGCCACACAATATAGAAAACAAACCAGTGGTTACCAGTGGGGAGAGGGGGAAGGGTATGTTAGGGGTATGGAATTAAGAGATACAAACTACTATGTACAGAATAGATAAACAGCAAGGGTATATTATATAGCATAGGGAATTATAGCCATTATCTTGTAACAACTGTTAATGGAGTATTATCTATAAAAATACTGAATCAGTATGCTATACACCTGAAACTAAAATAATATTGTAAATAAAGTATACTTCAATTTAAAAAAGTACTATTCAGTGACTCATAAATATTATATGAAATTCAAGTTACAGTGTCCATAAATAAATTTTATTGTAATTCACAGACAGTCATTAATTTACATATTGTATATGGCTGCTTTTATGCTATGTCAGCAGAATTGAGTAATTGTAATAGAGACTATATGGCCTGTAAAGCCTAAAATACTTACTATCTAGCTCTTTAAAGAAAAAGTTTATCTACCCTGTCTTAGGATATAAAGCTATGTTACTGGGAAGCACTTGAAATGCTCATGCTAAGGAAGCAGAGTTAGTACCTGGAAATAAACAAACAAAACAAAAAGACAAGTTAAAAAACAAAAACTTGTTCTAGAATTTTGATAGAACTTTCATCAATTTATAGATCAACTGGGAAGATTGCCACCTTAGCAACATTGATTTTTCAATTCATGAAGAGATAGAATGTCTTAGATCTTCTTTAATTTCCTTTAGAAGAGTTTTAAAATTTTTATGTATGTAGTTCTTGCATTTATTTTAAAATATTATTCCTAAGTATTTTGTTTTAATGCTCTCATGAATGAAATTATTTTCTAAATTTAATTTGCAGATTATTCATTGCCTGTGCATATAAATACAATTGATTTTTAAAATATTGTCTTGTATCCTGCATCCTTGATGTACTTTTTTATTAATTAATATTTTTTTTGTATGTGGATTCCTTAGGATTTTCTATATACCGGCTAATGATATCTGGGTATAAAAACAGTTTTACTTTTTCCTTTCCGATCTTGACATCTTTTATCTTTTTTTTGCCTACATTGCTCAAGCTAAAAACTCCAGCACTACATCCAGTAGAAGATTTGAGAATAGATATCTGTACCCTGTACCTGAATTTAAGGGAAAACATTCAGTCTTTATCCATTAAGTATGAGGTTTGCTCATACTTAATGTAGAAGCCCTGTATCAGGTTGGAAAAGTTACCTTCTATTCCAAATATCGTAAAAAATTTCCTGTTGTTGATGTTGTTGTTTCTTTGTTTTGTTTCTTTCATTCATGATTTGAACCATCAAATCATGAATGGTTTGATATGATTATCTCATTAGATGCAGAAAAACAGTGAAAAAATGCAGTAACTTTTTATGGTAAAAGTTCTCAACAAATTAGGTATAGGAGGAACATTCCTTAACATGATAAAGACCATATATGGCAAGTGCATAGCTAACATCTTACTCAAAAGTAAAAGATTGAAATCTTCTCTTCTAAACACTGTTGGTGGGAATGTAAATTGGTGCAACCACTGTGGAAAAAGTATGGAGTTTCCTCAAAGAACTAAAAATAGAACTACCATATGATTCAGCAGTTCCACTCCTAGGTATATATCTGGAAGAAACAAAACACTAATTCAAAAAGGTACATTGCACTCCAGTGTTCTTAGCCACGCTGTTTACAATAGCCACGATGTGGAAGTGTGGCTATTGAAGGTGTCCATCAACAGACAAATGGAGAATGAAGATGTGCTTTGCATATACAGTGGAATATTACTTAGCCATAAAAAAGAATGAAATTCTGCCATTTGCAAAAATGTGGATGGCCTTAGAGAATAATATCTTAGTAAAATAAGTCAGTCAGAGAAAGACAATGTATAGTATCATTCATATGCAACATCTAAAATATAATGCAAATGAATGTATATAGCAAAACAGAAATAGCCACACAATATAGAAAACAAACCAGTGGTTACCAGTGGGGAGAGGGGGAAGGGTATGTTAGGGGTATGGAATTAAGAGATACAAACTACTATGTACAGAATAGATAAACAGCAAGGGTATATTATATAGCATAGGGAATTATAGCCATTATCTTGTAACAACTGTTAATGGAGTATTATCTATAAAAATACTGAATCAGTATGCTATACACCTGAAACTAAAATAATATTGTAAATAAAGTATACTTCAATTTAAAAAAGTACTATTCAGTGACTCATAAATATTATATGAAATTCAAGTTACAGTGTCCATAAATAAATTTTATTGTAATTCACAGACAGTCATTAATTTACATATTGTATATGGCTGCTTTTATGCTATGTCAGCAGAATTGAGTAATTGTAATAGAGACTATATGGCCTGTAAAGCCTAAAATACTTACTATCTAGCTCTTTAAAGAAAAAGTTTATCTACCCTGTCTTAGGATATAAAGCTATGTTACTGGGAAGCACTTGAAATGCTCATGCTAAGGAAGCAGAGTTAGTACCTGGAAATAAACAAACAAAACAAAAAGACAAGTTAAAAAACAAAAACTTGTTCTAGAATTTTGATAGAACTTTCATCAATTTATAGATCAACTGGGAAGATTGCCACCTTAGCAACATTGATTTTTCAATTCATGAAGAGATAGAATGTCTTAGATCTTCTTTAATTTCCTTTAGAAGAGTTTTAAAATTTTTATGTATGTAGTTCTTGCATTTATTTTAAAATATTATTCCTAAGTATTTTGTTTTAATGCTCTCATGAATGAAATTATTTTCTAAATTTAATTTGCAGATTATTCATTGCCTGTGCATATAAATACAATTGATTTTTAAAATATTGTCTTGTATCCTGCATCCTTGATGTACTTTTTTATTAATTAATATTTTTTTTGTATGTGGATTCCTTAGGATTTTCTATATACCGGCTAATGATATCTGGGTATAAAAACAGTTTTACTTTTTCCTTTCCGATCTTGACATCTTTTATCTTTTTTTTGCCTACATGCTCAAGCTAAAAACTCCAGCACTACATCCAGTAGAAGATTTGAGAATAGATATCTGTACCCTGTACCTGAATTTAAGGGAAAACATTCAGTCTTTATCCATTAAGTATGAGGTTTGCTCATACTTAATGTAGAAGCCCTGTATCAGGTTGGAAAAGTTACCTTCTATTCCAAATATCGTAAAAAATTTCCTGTTGTTGATGTTGTTGTTTCTTTGTTTTGTTTCTTTCATTCATGATTTGAACCATCAAATCATGAATGGTTTGATATGATTATCTCATTAGATGCAGAAAAAGCTTTTGACGAAATTCAACACCCATTTATGATAAAAACCCTCCAGAAAGTGGGCATAGAGGGAACTTACCTCAACATAATAAAGGCCATATATGACAAACCCACAGCCAACATTGTTCTCAATGGTGAAAAACTGAAACCATTTCCACTAAGATCAAGAACAAGACAAGGTTGCCCACTCTCACCACTATTGTTCAACTTAGTTTTGGATGTTTTGGACACAGCAACCAGAAAAGAAAAATAAATAAAAGGAATCCAAATCAGAAAAGAAGAAGTAAAACTGTCACTGTTTGCAGATGAC
>NC_041222.1:64410077-64410721 GCF_002837175.3 Physeter macrocephalus
TACTACCCAAAGCAATCTACAGATTCAGTGCAATTCCTATCAAACTACCAACGGCATTTTTCACAGAACTAGAACAAAAAAATTCACAATTTGTGTGGAAACATGAAAGACCCTGAACAGCCAAAGCAATCTGGAGAAAGAAAAATGGAGCTGGAGGAATCAGGCTCCCTGACTTCAGACTATACTACAAAGCTACAGTAATCAAGACAGTATGGTACTGGCACAAAAACAGAAATATAGATCAATGGAACAGGAGAGAAAGCCCAGAGATAAACCCACACACATATGGTCACCTTATCTTTGATAAAGGAGGGAAGGATATACAGTGGAGAAAAGACAGCCTCTTCAATAAGTGGTGCTGGGAAAACTGGACAGCTACATGTAAAAGTATGAAATTAGAACACTCCCTAACACCACACACAAAAATAAACTCAAAATGGATTAAAGACCTAAATGTAAGGCCAGACACTATCAAACTCTTAGAGGAAAACATAGGCAGAACACTCTATGGCATAAATCACAGCAGGATCCTGTTGGACCCATCTCCTAGAGAAATGCAAATAAAAACAAAAAAAAACAAATGGGACCTAATGAAACTTAAAAGCTTTTGCACAGCAAAGGAAACCATAAACAAAATGAAAAGA
>NC_041222.1:64418317-64418910 GCF_002837175.3 Physeter macrocephalus
AAATAAAAGGAATCCAAATCAGAAAAGAAGAAGTAAAACTGTCACTGTTTGCAGATGACATGATACTATACATAGAGAATCCTAAACATGCCACCAGAAAACTACTAGAGCTAATCAATGCATTTGGTAAAGTAGCAGGATACAAAATTAATACACAGAAATCTCTTGCATTCCTATACACTAATGATGAAAAATCTGTAAGAGAAATTAAGGAAACAGCCCCATTTACCATTGCAACAAAAAGAATAAACCTACCTAAGGAGGCAAAAACCTGTATGCAGAAGACTATAAGACACTGATGAAAGAAATTAAAGATGATACATACAGATGGAGAGATATACCATGTTCTTGGATTGGAAGAATCAACATTGTGAAAATGACTATACTACCCAAAGCAATCTACAGATTCAGTGCAATCCCTATCAAACTACCAACGGCATTTTTCACAGAACTAGAACAAAAAAATTCACAATTTGTGTGGAAACATGAAAGACCCTGAACAGCCAAAGCAATCTGGAGAAAGAAAAATGGAGCTGGAGGAATCAGGCTCCCTGACTTCAGACTATACTACAAAGCTACAGTAATCAAGACAG
>NC_041222.1:64419042-64448064 GCF_002837175.3 Physeter macrocephalus
CCAGGACATGGAAGCAACCTAAGTGTCCATCAACAGATGAATGGATAAAGAAGATGTGGCACATGTATACAATAGAATATTACTCAGCCATAAAAAGGAACAAAACTGAAGTTATTTGTAGTGAGGTGGATGGACATAGAGACTGTCATACAGAGTGAAGTAAGTCAGAAAGAGAAAAACAAATACCGTATGCTTACACATATATATGGATTCTAAAAAAAAAAAATTGGTTCTAATGAACCTAGGGGCAGGACAGGACAGGAATAAAGACACAGACGTAGAGAATGTACTTGAGGACACGGGGAGGGGGAAGGGTAAGCTGGGACGAGGTGAGAGAGTGGCTTTAACATATATACACTACCAGATTTAAAATAGCTAGTGGGAAGCAGCTGCATAGCACAGGGAGATCAGCTCCGTGCTTTGTGTCCACCTTGAGGGGTGGGATAGGGAGGGTGGGAGAGAGATGCAAGAGGGAATCGATATGGGGATATATGTATATGTATAGCTGATTCACTTTGTTATGCAGCAGAAACTAACACACCATTGTAAAGTAATTATACTCCAATAAAGATTTAAAAAACAAATCATGAATGGTTTGGATTTCGGCAAGTGTTTTTTTCTACATCTATTGAGAGAATTGTCTGGGTTTGTCTTATATATTATAATATATCAGGTTAATTGAATTTTGAATGTTAACCTAACCTTACATTTCTGAAATGAAGTCTACTTGGTCCTAGTTTGTTAGTTTGTATTCTGTTTTTTTTTTTATTCATGTGTTTTGGATTCAGTTGTCTAGTGCTCTTTTGAAAGTTTTTAATCTGTATTAATCAGGAATATTGGTATGTATTTTTCTTTTCTTGTGATGTTTTTGCCTGGCTTTGGTAACAGGGTGATACTGGTCTCATTGAATGGGTTAAGATTATGTGACTAAATTTTGATGATCCTTGATTATGGGAGTTGAACCACCATAAGACTTAGCAACAAAGATTTTATTGACTTGGAAGAACTCTTTACAGGATACAGAATTTTACCCTTTCTCCCTTTTTCTCTTCCTTCCTTCCTCCCTTCCTTCCAGTTATAGGCTTTCAACACAGATTATGAAATTAGCACAAATAAATGTCTAGGACAGATATTGCTAATTGGATCCAAACAAGTCATCCACAATTGTATTTTTTCTTTCTTCTTTCCTTTCTTCCGCCCTTTCTTCCTTCTTTCCCTTCTTCCTTCCTATACTATAGTTGGATATTAGATATACACCGTTATTCCTTATATTTGAAAGTAAAACTACTTCAGCTCTTGTTATTATCCTCATATACCCTAGGCCTAAATTCTCATCATTACTTTTAACACACTTTATCTTTCATGTATCTCCATCTCTTGCTGAGATGATGTTCATCTTCCTACTCTCCATTTATTAAACGTTTGTCATCCTTTGTGACTGAGCCATGAAGTTTGCCGACAAGCTATTCTATGATCTCATCAAGTTTAGCACTACCTCTGCCTGTAGTTAGAAAGAAGAGTGACTGTGCACACTCTAGATAAAGAAGGTAAGGATATGGTTGGCAAATATAAATAAGTGCATCGTGGTAATGAGTTTAGAGATTTCATCAAGGAGTGAAATGAAGATAAAACATAGAAACCCAAAATCAAATTTTATTTCTTTTGTATTTTTTAAGAGGGAGTTTGCCCTAAATTCTTCATGGACTGTGTGACAGTCAAGTCCTGCGATGATGATGGAAAATACCAAAAGGTTAACTGTACATATAAATCCATTTAAAAACAATACGAATCATTTGACATATGGGCATTAACCAGTTAACGATAACTAGTTTTTCATGCTTAACGGATAGAGAATTTCAACACAAATTATAAAATTAGCATTACAATATAAAAATTATAAATTAGGACAAATAAATATCTAAGACATAAATATTGCTAATTGAATCCAAGTTGAACATCCATAGTTTGCAATAAGTAAAACTTTAATTCATTGGAGTTAATTGCAATGGACAAAAGAAGGAAATAAGTATTGCTTGGAAAAAAGTAGCTATGGAATCCAGAAAGCTATGTGTATTAAAGATTCATTTACTTATGAAAATAATTTAATTGATAATTACTAGCTTTAAGCAGATGAAACTAATATTGAGGACTAAATATTTGCACACATATGAAAACGTTTTCATTTTGACAATTTCCATTCTATACAAAACAATGTTATTAAAATTGTGTCAGATTTATAAACTGCATATTCATAAAACACATTGAACAGAAACTATCATAAAACTGAATTGCATAATTTCTTACATAAAGATGGATGATTACTAATTGCTTCAGAAGGGATATGAAGGTTAACAAAAATAATGTAATTTGGTTTTAATTAATTTGTTTTAAAATTGCCTTATATAAACTGCTATTAACACACTTCTTTTTTTTGTAAAACTTTTGCAGTCATATACTTGATCCCTAAAAGTGAGAGTAAACTAATCACTTTTGATGAAATTCCTTTCTATTTTCCTAGAGATACTGACAAAAGCAAGTGACATTTTGGTTACTTGTATAAATTTATTCGGGTTTCACAGAATTTTGGTAAACCTTCAGTAAATCTTAGATACAGAGTATAGAATAGAATCCCATTTAGAATAGCAAATATATGTATCATATAGTGCTTATGAAAAAGTATTCTAGCTCTTTCTAACTCAGAAGATTGCTACTAATAGTCATAAATTTTAAGATTAAGATAAATTTGGTTAGGTGAGAAAGTGTAGAAGAGAACAACCTTAGGAGGGGTCCAAGAGAAGATTACAGTGATAAATGAGACTAGAAGGATCTCCAAACCTCAGCCCATCAATTGGCAGAGTGAAAATCATTGCTATTAGAATGTGTTACTTACATAACTCTTGACTTTTGAGCACTGTGGTTTTAGTTTGGTAAATTCCTTTGAATTCCATTAATTGCATGCAGAATTGTGCAGTACTAACATGGAACTTTAAAGAATGTGTTTTCCATTTTCTATCTTACTGCAATGAGTAAAAATTGATAAATTTATGGGTATTTTTGCATTTAGCTAGAAAATTCAGATGGTGAATGTTTCAGCTACCAGTTTTAGGTTCCAATTACATAGGGAGCAAAAATGAGTTTCAGAGTGCTGGTAAAATGTCTCTGAGTACATAAACTATTTCATTTTTCAATCTACAAAACAGAGATAGTATTTACCACCCACATATCTCTGAGGAATGACAGGAGGAAAGTGATTTGTACTTCTGTCACATTTAGCCTTCAATCTAATCATCCTATTAACCTGCTTCTTAGTCATTCCAAAGACATCCCTGACAAAGCGACATGCCATTGTTAAAACATGTTTCTTTAGCTATCTTATGGCATCTCTTTGCTCCCAGGAAGAATCTGTGCCCAATCATGGTGCTTGGCATTTGATTTAAATGGACTTTTATTTAGGTTTCTGCCACCAAGCATTAGAGCCATTTCAAGTATTTTATTCACATACAGCCTGGATCAATGAACTCCATCAATGAAGCAGTTTTTCTTTAAGAAGTTATAATCATGTATAGAAGTAATTTCTATAATGCATATATTCAGAACCTTTACTTTGAGCTAACATATGAACATTATTCAAAAACCATGGCTATAATACATAGATTATATAAACTAAACTTACTATTCATGTGCTACCTAAGCAGAAATTTAAGGACAATGAAGAACACTTACTTTTTACCTTACTCTATTTTCCTAATAATTAATGTATATTGTACATTAATTTAAATTTTGGATTATATAGAGAAGTAGTTTAGTGCTCTTTCAGATATTGGAGTAAAAGATAATTTTGCTTTAACCAACCTGTTGTTGGTTTGGCAGAAAATGCCAGCTGTTCCAAAATATACAATTTCTTTTCTTCTGAGATACACAGATCTCACAGGGTAAAATTCCCAGATTCTTCTGCAGTTTGGTTTGACCATATCACTGGGTTCTAAACAAACAAACAAAAAATGAGTAGACATTACATGCACCATTTTTGGCCCAAGGGCTTTGTGTTACAATAAGAAATATATATAGGCATCCCCCACTATCCAAAAGTAGAGCATTCCTGTACCATTTGTAAGCTAAAAGTGGTGTAAAGCAAAGAAGACATTACCTGTGGACACATCTAAGGGATGCACAAAACAAATGGAGATAAACTCAGATTCTTACAGGCACAGTTCAAAGCTCTGATGGCTTGATTAGTTGCTGAGTGTAGTTCCTGGGGAGGGAGCTTGGCAGTACCACTCTTGCTGCTCAGGTTGCAACTGCCTCTGTAAAGGCTCACTGTAAAACAAAGCTGAACACTATTTTCACTTTTTGCCTTTTATGTAAAAGCAAAAATCCCCTTCAGACTTCTTTCAGTAAATGAAAACATAATACTAACACAGGTCTTTCGTAAAAGCAAAGTGGCATAAATGGAGGATACTTGTATTTGGTTTTTGTCCTCAGTTCCTAACAGAGTTCCTAAATCACTTGGAATTTCCTAAGTGGTAGGATGATAAGAGTGCTTTTTGTTCTAATGAGTCAACTCTTGGTGCGCCCCTAGCTTGAGGATGAGGCTGGTTGCCAGAAAGACCAAGGGATGTAATTGGGCTTGATCTTTCAGTTCCAACCCCTGATGTCTGAACTTTCAGCCCCACAGCCTGAGAGGGGCTGGAGATTGGGTGAATCACCAATGAGCAATGATTTAATCAAGCATGCCTACTTAATGAAACCTACATAAAAACATAAATGATGGGATATGGTGCGCTTCCTGATTGGTGAACATATCAAGGTGCTAGAGAGTGCATAGAAGCTCTGTGTCACTTCCCCATACCTTGCTTTAAGCATCTCCTTCATCTGGCTGTTTCTGAGTTGTGTCCTTTGTAATTAACCAGTAATGGAAAGTGTATACCTGGGAGCCATTCTAGCAGATTATCAAACCTGATGAGAGTATCATGGGAACCCCTGATTTACACCTGGTCGATCAGAAGTGTGGTTGACAACCTCAGACTTGGAGCTGTCATCTAAAGTTGGGAGAGTCTTGTGGGGCTGAACCATTAACTTGTAGGATCCACACTAACTCCCTATAGTTAGTGTCAGAATTGAATTTAATTGTAGTACACTCAGATGGTGTTTGAAGAATTTGAGAATTTTCTGGAGGTGGGAAAAATACCACACATTTAGTCAGAAGTGTTGTGAGTAAGAAAAGTTCAGAGGCTTTAAGAAGAAGGTATTCCTACTGACTACTGTCCTTTCTCTCCTACTGGCTTGAGTATCAACAAATCTCTAAGAGATGTTGAAACCACAAGGTAGGGTCTGGTTCCCTGAATCAGTACATGGAGGAAAGTCTTCTAGCTGAGGAAAGTCTTCTAGCTAGGGAAACTCACGTTGGCTGGATGAGTTTATGACATAAACTCTGTTTTGACTCACCTTACACACTTGGTTCTAAATGTACTATAGCCTAGTCTACTCTAGTTACAAAAGTGTAAATTTATTCTTTTTGTATTGAACTTTAAAAAATTGAATAATGAATGCAAACTTGGCAGTGACATTCACTATCATTATTTCTTGTAAACACAAGACTTAACTATAACAACTATTGCTACTGTTAACCTAACAAAATCTTGAGTCGTCATCACAGCCAACAGAGAGGTATTTAAATTTAAATATTGAATTAGCAACGTTCATACAAGGTGAGCAGAAGAATATTCATGATTTGATTCTCCTTACTTTAAAAACAAATTAGGTATAAAGTGTATGATTGTATGTAAGTCTTTGAAAGAAGTGAGATTTTTATCTAACTTCCTTGAAATAAGCAAATGACCACTCACTTTATTCTTTGTTGTTTTCCCAGATGATAAACATTCAAATATTTCTTGTTCTAAATCTCTGGAATTTATTGGATCACACTTCCTCCTTCAATTAATATGCAAACATATAGCAGCATGATGATATATGTTTTCCCTTGAATTATCTCATTTGATGGCCCATAACAACTCACATGGTATGACCATCCCTCTCACTTTGAAGAAATGGATAATGGAAATCAAAGAATTTAGAAATTGCCTTAAGTCACATAGCTAGACAGCATCAGGAAAAGGATTTGCTGGGATATGTCGCTCTATGCTGACAACTCTTTCTACTCTAAAATTTCGGCCCTAGCTTGTAGTTATAAACTTTCCAGAGAATAGGAATTGTGTTTCTACCATACTGAGTGCATCTCCTGAGGAAAATAAATAAAAAAGGGAAAAATTTTATTTTAATCTTTTTTTAACATTAGTCTCTGATCTTATACTTAGTAGCATATCTACAAAGAAAAATAAGAAGCAAAAATGAGAATCCTGGGATAGAAACAACTACCAAAGTCAGAATGTTTCTGGAGGGATTCTGCCAAAGTTGATAAGTTGAGATTCAATTTCAATAGTTATGCAGTTATGCAGATTGTGGAAGATAATAAATCTGTTGACTAAACCAGGAAAGTGAACAGCAGGCTGCCACAAAAATCTGGGACCTCCAAAGTGCTACACCTTCTGAGCAAATGTTAACAAAAGGAAAGATGAATTCCCCAACATAGTCCATAGTAGAAGTTAAAAAAATATCTACTGGGAATCTGTAAACATAAATAGTTGTTCACAAAGTTGTGTAGCCTGAATTCATTTAAAATGTTTAGTAATAAAACCTCAAGCAAATAGCTTTATTTAAAGCCATACTAGGATTGTATTGCTACCAGGCAACTAGCAAAAGAAAATAAAAACCATTTTTGGAGGAATATAACTTTTCCATGGAATAATTCAACAGATAAAGTCCAAAGAACATGAAGTCACAGCAAAATATAAATAGATAAATAAATAAATAAAATAGATTCTCATTGTTCATGGTATTTGTGTTCTATAATGTTACCCATGAACACTGAATTAGCAAATACTGACCTATTGCTTCTAGGGGAAATAATGGGATGGGTTAGGTTTCTGTGAGCCTCTAGTCACAATGTTTCATCAACCAATCGAAACATCATTTTTTATCATGTGTGTTTCTGTTTAAAGACACCATATTTAATATATATTGTTAATTCATTGACATTAAACTCATGACCAACAGGACTGTCACTTACAGCTGAATGAAACTAACATACATATTCTCTTCATTGGCACATTGAAGTCTTCTTGTGTTTAAGAATACTAAACAGCACTTCAGTACTGTTTTTGGGGACCATCTTAAACTGTGAAATCACATACACACACACAAGCACAAAAATGCACAAAACTTGGCACGAAACAGACTACAAACTGGACACTTGTTTTCAGTAGGAAAGCCAAAATAAGAAGGCAGAGCATCATCTTGTTGGACCTCAGCTGGGAATGTGTTTGTCAGGTGACTCAAAATTTTTGCCACTCTGTGCATGTCTACCTATGACCATGAAAGTGCCATGTGAATTGAATTTAGGGCTACAAATAAGTTTTATTGAGTAGACAAATTCACAATTAAGGGTCCATGAATAACGGGAATCATCACTTACTGTACCATAGAAGGAAACAAAACACCTATACCATGGAGTAAGCAAGGTGAACACCTATCTAATCATAGTACAGGATGATAGAGAGAGTAGAATGGAAACAAGATTTAATGAAATAATGGCTGTGACTTTTTCCAGGATTGTGGCAAGACACTAACCTCCAGTCCAGAAAGCCTAATATATTAGCATCATAGTAAATAAAAAGAAATCCATATTTAGACAAATCACAGTGAGAAATCAAAAAGACAAAAAGGTCATAAAACCAACCAAAGAGGAAAGAAAGAGATTCTACATAATGGACAAATTATACTGATAATTAATTTCTTTTCAACCTAATAAAATACATTAAATGTATTGAGGAAAGCTCATTTTCAACTTTAGAATTATACACCTTGTAAAATATCTTTTAAAAACGATATTAAGACATTTTTTAGAATATAAAAACTTCTGGCTTCTAATAGATTCTTAGTAACAAAAATTATGAAAAATAAACTTAAGGCAGAAGAAAAATGGTTCTCAGATTGAAATTCTAAGATGCAAAGAGAAATAGCAAAAATATTAATAAATATGTTGGTAAAAAACAAACCTTGACTACATAAGATCACAATAATATGTTCGTAATTGTTTTAATTATATATAAATAAAAAATTAAAATCCTTAACAGCAATGTCGTTAAATGGGGTGAGGGATGATCAGCTTAAAGAATTCTAACATCCTTGTAATTTAATGGGTAGTTTATGGAAAATAGAGATATAAGTTATATTTTTATTGAATTAAGTACGTATAATAAATTATCAAAGATTAACATCAAATAAATAGAATAGAGAGGGTACCATAAAAAATGACAATAGAAAACAAAATAGAATAAAAAATGTGAACAAAGGAAAAAAAAAACACATATAGAAAAGATGGCATAAGAAAACCCCCCAAAATAGAACAGTAGAAATTTGTATAAATCTATCAATAGTTATAATAATGGGACTAAGCATTATAGTGGAAAAGACAATTATTTTCCAGATTAATTTAAGAAAGGAAATTTGCCAATATACTCTTTACATTAGGTCCATCTGAAACATGAAGACTCAAAAAGTTCAAAATTAAAATAAAATTTGATGTAGCTGTATTTGTTTTAGACAAAGAGAATTTAAGTTAAAACTCATTACTGAATAAGCAGGACTAGTTTCACTAGAATTACATAAATATTCAAACTTGAATTCATGTTCTAACATAGCTTTAAAACATATGGGAAATTACTATAAAATAAATGGACATTTCCACCATTATAAGCAGAGATTTTAATACACTTATATTCAGTAATTGATAGATCAGACTAACAAATGGGCAATAGGACTGTGGGTGTTCATTTTATAACTCTTTCCTTTATTGCAAAAAGAAATTTAATAATGCATCTACTAAAAAAAAATCTATGAAATATTGGCATATGCACCTCATTGCATTATAAAGCTGGTTACAGACTTCATGCAGATGCAGTGACAGGTTGGCTTTGTACTTTTTCTTCTATTTGGAATACTTTAACTTTCCTTTTCACCTAGCTACATTATATTCCTCTCTGGGTTCTCAGTTTCCTCAGGGTGGCCTTTTCTGGGATTGGCCCTTGGGCTTGGGCCCATATACTTGCTTTTATCACACCCTGTAACCCTTCAAGTACAACACAATTTGTTTTAGGTCAAATGCATGTTATAACCCTTCAGTTATAACACAGTTTGTTTTAGATCAAATGCATGAAGCCATGACCATGTCATTCTTGTTAATTATTCTATCTCCAGTCTTAGCACGATGCTAGCCTTCTAGTAGTAGTGAGGGTTAGTAATTGCAGGTAGAAATGAAGTCAGAAAGGAGTAAGTGAGGGAGATATTCTTTATGTAGACAGCTTGACTGTGGTGCATTGGGATTCCAGAGAATATATTTGTAATTACTTGGAGATCTGTGGAGGTTATAGCAGATCAGAGGGGTGGGAGTTGTGCCAAAGATGAAGATACTTGATGCACCTGAAGGAGGCCAAAATCAGAGAGAGAAGAAATGGTGCTTCTCATATAATGATAGGATTTATTCAAGAGCAACTATGAGATGCCGCTTAGAGCCTTCTAGAAATAACTAGGGTAGAGAAGGCTGCTTTGCAGGAGCTGGAGGATTTGAAAAACATATCAGAAAATTATACAAAGCAGTAAAAATAAGTGTTATTATGGTCTCTGTAATCCAAATTTTATAACCCAGGCTGGTGTGGCAGTAGCAGACATAGACTACAATGTAAACAACAACAATGGTTTATGATGCTCAGGGCATAAGCTATTTGACATCAAGATTACCATGAATGTTTTTTATTAGAGACAAGAGATGAGGCATCAGATATACAGAAACTAACTTCAAAATTGGCTATGTCATTAGCAGTTAAAAAATAAGGCCACAAACAAAACAAAGATGTTTAACTTATCCCCAAACACAGAAACTATAGAAGATGAGGGGAGGCACATCTGCTCCAGAAGGCATTTTTCAATGAGCAGCAAGAAAAAGAAAAAAAAAAAAGCATTACCCTGAAGACTTTTAAGGCTGGCAGAGAATAAACACAGCCATTACCCAAGTTCACAGCTGTAACCTTGGGGAGCTGAACTGGAACATGGAACGGTTGCCACCTGCACAGCTGAAGAAAGACTAATAGCAGGAACTTAACATCAGATCGGTGATTTCTTGGCTGCAGAAAAGGTAGCATCTTTCATAAAGCAAGCTGTTTTCCTGCTTTTAGTGACTCTAATTCTACTGAAGATTGTTGTTTTATAATGGAGAAAAACCCTTGCTGGCAACATTGCCTATATACTGATCTGTCATAAAAGACTCTAACAGATGCTCCTGCCCAGTCCCCCCGTGACAGAACATTCATTGTGGGTAATGCTTGCAGTGCATTCTGCCCATGAGAAGCTACCAGTGATGCATTTCTTCCAAACAAGTATTGCGTGCCAAACACCCAGCATATCTCTGAAGATTTTTAACCCAATACCTTTCACAAAATAAAATTCACATTCAATAGTTTGAGACTAAGGAATAAAAAAAAAAAGGAAAATAAATTGTATGCCCCTTTTTCTTGGCAAACAACCAGATTGCAGTATAGTGATTAGACTTTTTCCTGATATTGATTTTTGGGGAGAGGAAATAAAGCTAATTTTCTTATAGGGGTCCCACATTTTGTACTTGAAAGATTATTTCCCCCTGATTAGGTTTTTGGCAAGGAAACTACCAGGTGAAATGCCTTTTATTGTGTTGCATTATGAGGTTATATCCCACTATTGTTGATGCCACCTTTAATCATTTGGTATAGTTGGTGACTGCCAGATACATTTCTCTTTGTTAATAGTAAGTCAAACTCAGGGTGACATGAAAGGATTTAAGGCTTCTTGCAATAGTTTAAGAATGAAGTATGGATGGTGGGACTGAGGCAGAGAGGTAAGTTAGAGAACTGTTATAGTAATCGAATCAAAGTCTGAGAGAATACTGTCAGGGTCTGAGAGAATAGTGGCAAGGCAGAGAAAAAAAATTCCAGAGATGTAGAATTGGCTGGATCAACAGGGCCTGGAGACTGCTTAGACACATGGAATGGAACAAGATTTAGAGATTTTGAAAAGGAGTCTAAGATGAATCCTAGGTTCAGGGTTGCAGGAATAAGAGAGTGTATTTCTTTTTGGACCTGCTAAGTATGAGATTGTCTGGGGACTTCAAGCGTAGACAGCAAAGAGACATTTGGAAGTAAAACAAGGTAAAATTTAAGAGGGGTGACTGTATTAGTATTTGTTTTACTTCTTTCTCTCTATGTTTCCTGATGGATCCTATCTCTTGCTAATGGGTGAGAATTTTGAGAAAAATAATTAATAATACTTAAAAGTGATTTAATCTATGTTTGGAGCTCATGGTTGTATATCCTTTGAAAAAAATCTCTATTTTAAAAAATATTTTATTTATTTATTTTATTTTTATGGCTGCATCAGTCTTAGTTGCGGAATGGGGTATCTTTGTTGAGGCATGCGGGAGAAGATATTTTGCTTCGTTTTCTTGATGACCCATTAAAACAACTCTGATTTTTATAAATTTACCATTATAATGGAAACAAACATTTAGTACCTGATACTTGGAGTATTTGGTTATGTTTCTACTATTTGATCTTAGATAAATTTGTGTTATACATGTCCATTACACCTCATATATGTAGAAGAATATGCCATATATACATACACACACACACTTTAAGAGTAAAAAACAGCTTTTTAAATATCTATTGTCTTATGTCAATTAACAAAATGGTAAAACTTCCAAAATGCATGATTTATTTCCTTCAAACAAAGCTTGGAATACACAATTAAGCAAAAGTGTTTGAATAGGAACCCTTACATCCTATTTGTACTATTTTCATCCCAACCATATTATTCCGGTGTCTAATGATTTACTATTTAGCTGATTTTGGAATTAAATCTTCCATGATTTTCAATGAATTTGTAATCTCATTGAAGATAATAAGCGGAATTTTATGTCTAAGTTACCTCTACTATGTTGCTGAACACATTTGACCAGTGTTCATTTGTAGGCAGGCATAAAATATGGAAAGTTAAGAAGGAAAGAAAACCTCATCACGAGGTCACTCTGTTGAATGAAAATCTTCCAGAAACCTTTGATCAAATGCTAGCTAGCCAAAATACACTGAAATGTATTTTGCTGATTAGGGTAACTAACAGCCCCTAAGATAGAGGTTAAAACTCATACAGATAAGATTTTATCACACTCTATATGTTGAACCATTTTAGAGTAACTTATAGACCACTTAACATTATCTTATTCAATTATCATTTACAACTTTTCGAAGTAGGCAGTATATTCCTATTTTAAAGATACGGAAACTGAGGCTCAGAAGGTCTTAATAATTTAACTAAGGCTATTCAACCAGTAAATCAGAGAAAAAATTTAAACCTAGGTTTGTCTCACACCAAAGTCTGAACTCTTCTAACTTTACCAACTGTCTTAAGTACTCTGTCTTGAAGAGTTTATTTAACTGGATCAAATTGGTGCTAGTAGATGTGTTTGGAAATGTGTTCAATAGTCAAGTCTCCTTAGACATTCCCAACAGGACAGTTCTACTGGCAGTGTAATATCATGTTCAGCTCTCCATCAATGGTTAATCTCTTAGTTTTGTATTTGATCATAAATGTTCGTTTGAATTTTATGTTCTACACTAGATGGTGCATCAAAACAATAGGTGGAGCTTTATAAAAATAATGTCTCTGTCTCACCTCTAGATAATGTATTTCATTAAGATCCTTTTTCTTATGCTAAAATATACCACACTGGTTTTAATATAAAAATAATGTCTTAAAGTATTTGGTAGTGAAATTATTTAATTTCTCAAATTTGCACCATAATTTCCTACATTTGAGAAAATTTTGTGCTTCAGGAATATACGCCCAGTTTGATTCACTGCTTAGACTATATCTTAATATTTAAAGTTTTTAGGTGTGAAATCTTCAGTGGTCGGGATTGTGCTTACTTTCTGTAAACCCCAGTGTATGGTACTGCCCTGTAGCCTATTATATATCCAATATCAGGTGAGTCAAAGGTAGATTAAGACTAAATGGTAGAGTGTCCTGAAACTAATTGGTTAAGGGTATAGATTTTATCACTTATCTCCAAGATTAAGTGGCTGTCTTATGGTAGTTGCCTTATGCTAGGGTCCATGGTCGTAATACATAGCATATTATACATATTTATTACTGTTTATGCAACACTATGTGAAGGGGGAAGAACAAAAAGGATAAGGAGATCACAGCTATCAATAATTTCATGTTTATATGAACTAAAGTTGACCAAAAAAACCACTATCTGGTAGGAAAAGACTTAAATGGGTTAGTAAATTCAGAGAAATGCAGTGGCCTATGTAAGATGCTTGTGAAGGTGTGATTTCTTTTGTCAAGAACATGATTTATAAATGCCAGTTTTATTCATCAGTATTATCAGGAAAATAATGTTTTTATTAATATTCACTCAAGTAGTACCTTGTACCTCGTTGAAGATAGAAAAGTAACTTCTTTTTCACATAATCCCAGAATAATTTCAGGTTATAAAAATTAGTAGCTAGCAAATTATGTCCTTGTCATAAAATAATAATATATGAGAAGCATGCGTGAGAAAAAAGAGGAATAAGGAAGCCAAGGTAAGAGTTTGACTGAAATACATTTTCATCATTTTGATTTGGAATTTAAAAATAATGCTTGAAAATCTGACAGCTTTCCTCATCTATACTATTAGCTGCTCCATTTTCCTGCCAGTCTGATTTTCTAAGTCGGCAGATGCTTGTGTTTCAGACATGAGGTTCCTACTGCAGGAAATACTGGAGGAGACAAAACTGTAGATATCCTATGTCTCCTGGCTAAACAAGGCTTTTATTTTGTCTGATCCTAAAGTTAGGAAAACTGATCAGAAACTAGGGGTATAATAGATTGGATGTATGGGAATATATTAGTGGCCTATAAATCACTTCTCTCTTCATAAAACAAGTATGTTATATAGAAATGAGCTATGGAAGGGGTCCTATAGAAACACCTTTCACATTGCCCCCAGTATGAGGGTCCATATTTGCCTCAATACTTCTGTGCTAAGCAAAGAGACATCATCCAGATTTGTTGGAGTATGCAAAATTAAATTGGTAAGAGTTACTTCTTGGGCTCTGCTTCCATTTTATCTGCCACCAAATCATTTAATTGTAGAAAGTTTATTTTGTACTTAATCAGATTTTAGTTCCTAGATTATTGGGCTTTAAACTTTTAAGAGTTCTTATTTTCTCTCCTTATTAAAAACCTTGGCATGATACCAGCATACTACATAAAAGAGGGCCACAGCAGAGCTCTCTGGCAAGTTTTATTTGCATTGAGTGTTTGGTATAATAAAATGCTCCCACAAGCTTAGAAAAGTTTAAACAATACATAGAACAAGTTTATTGTAGCAGGCTTCCTAGATTCAAGTTACGGTATCATCCAGCTAAAGGCATTTTCTCCACCTTTATAGTATCATAAACATGGTAGGAAAAATACGTTCCATTGACTTATAGCTCAGTCACCATATGAATAGAGAAGATGGGTGTTTCCTCTTCCCATCTGCCATCACGGAATTACTTGGTGAATGCTCTAATACATAACATTTAGCAAACTAGAAGGATTTTATAAATGTTTATTGACAGTTCCGTTTCCACTCCAGGTAGGGTATACTCAGTTACATCTCTTTTAATCCCACTTACTCTGACAAGCAGATTTCTGACTGGATATTATACTCAGTGATGCTACCCCTCCCATCATAATGCAAAACCCATGGCTAGATGACAAACTACCTGCTGCCTGTGAAATATAACTCAGTACAGTACATTTTGATTTGTTAGATATGCTGTTTTGGTCTTTTGACAGTTGTTCTGGGAGTACATAACATCTGCCATACAGTTGGCTGGCAAAACTCATTTGTAGTATAATTGAACAGCCACCATTTTGTTGGAGTGTAAACGTCAAGATAAATAGTCCATGAATTAGCAAGTTCAACATCATTTGATGGCTCACGGATAGACAGGCACAATACAGATTTTGTATACGTGCAAAGTATCTTTACCCAGGCAGCTAACAAAATCAAATGCAGAAACAGTGTCTATAATTTGAAAAACTGGAAGCAAGAGTGTTTAGATAGCCTCAGCAATCTTACATTTGCCATATTTTGAGCCGTTTTCTTTATCTAGCATTGTGGCAGGTCCAGGTGACCTTCTTTGCCTTTAAACTATATTAATGATAAAACGAATTAAGAACAGTAACAAAGAAAGGGTCATCCTTACCTTTGGGCATTTCTTTCCTGGAATCATTGCCTTCCTTTTTCCACTAATAGATTAGAGCTAAAACTAAAACCAGACGTTGACCCAAGTTGGTTATTAATCGGGATATTATCTTCTCCCCCCGGGTGTCTGGTGAAGTGGGTTGATTCATGTGAAGGTCATTAAAGAAGGAAAAATTTATGGAAGTTTATACTTAATCTTTGTACTCTTTCCCAATGGCTGAGATGTTTGCCTCTAAACAGCAGGTCATCTTAATGCAGGTTTATAATTTACGATCAATTTTTGTCTTTTTAAAGAACTGATTACATAGTGAAGTACTACTAGCTGCTGTTTCCCTTTATCCTTTGGTCAGTTACTTGGGCCTTAGGACTATTGCTTACAGAAAGGCATAAAGGAATAAAATGATGAAAGTTTTAAAAATATGGTGGGGTGGTGGGGAGAGTGAAGTCAATTATGAGTGGATTTTTTTGTATTTATATTGTCCCTATACATGATTACTGAGCTCCACTGAAATGCAGACATATTAATATTTATATCACGAAGTATGTCATAAGGGAGAACACAGACTTTGTTATTTTGTTAATAGAAAAGTCTAGAACAGTGGTCCCCCACTTTTTTTGGCACCAGGGACCGGTTTCGTGGAAGACGATTTTTCCACGGACCTGCAGGGTGGGGATGGTTCAGGCGGTAGTGTGAGTGATGGGGAGTGGCAGATGAAGCTTCACTTGCTCGCCTGCCTGTGTGGCTGGGTTCCTAACAGGCCATGGACCGGTACCCCTGGTCTAGAATATAGTCAGTAGTTGATAAATATATGTTGAATAAAATAATAAATAAAATTATATTGCTTTTTTTGATGACAATTTCCTTTACTACTGCATCAAATGTGAGATTTATAAACTTCCACAATTGTTAACAATTAAATATGACTATTTTATTTCTATCATTATGCTTTGATCTCATTTCTGCTATTGATACTTATTCAGTGTGCATCTCTGACCTATGTGTTATAAAAATCCTTCACCTATCAATGCAAAGATCAATTGTTTTAATTTCATTTGTGATAGGAATGTTATGTACCAAAGTTCCATAATGTATTACTCAGAATACGCTGCCCTATTCTGTAGTAATCAACGACTTTAAAGCTACAGTAACATCACTGAATAAAGTTTATTTCTTGTTGATGGTACATATATAATGCAAGCCATTTGAGGGGTTTGCTCTGCACAGATTTTTGGAAAGTGGGCTAAGAATAACACCACTATCTTGTAACTGCACCCTCTAGAGCAGAGGAGAAGTGAGCTAGAAGATCATGCATAAGCGCTTTTATGCTTTGGCTTGAAAATGACACAGGTGACTTCTCCTCCCAGCCCAATGGTCCAAAATTAGTAATATAGTCCTGCCTAATTTCAGTGGTGGGGAAAGTTGTGGTGGTAGCAGATGGGATGTGGTGAGCATCATTCTTTCTGATGTACTAAGCAAAGTTATGTGCTCTCTGGAACCAAGTTGGAAAACAGAGTTGATATTGCTTAACTAAAGTTAGAAGTTTGAGACCAGGAATTTACATTTCAAGAAAACTTGACGCATGGCAAAAGATCTTACAAAAGAAAATTTTAAATAAATTATCATAGGGACTTCCCTGGCAGTCCAGTGGTTAAGAATTTGCCTTCTAATGACGGGGGTGTGGGTTCGATCCCTGGTCGGAGAGCTAAGATCCCACATGCCTTGCAGCCAAAAAACCAAAACATAAAACAGAAGTACTATTGTAACAAATTCAGTAACGACTTTTAAAATGGTCCACATCAAAAAACTATTTAAAAAATAAAATAAAATACATTATCACAAAGTAGAATTTACTCAGAAGAGGCAAGATTGGTTAAACATTTGACATGGATCAATATTATCCACCAGTAAATAGAATAACAGAGAATAATCATATGATAATACCAAAAAACTTATAAAAAGCATCTAACAAAATTTCACATTTTATAAACTCTCATCAGGCTAGAATTAGAAGGCAACTTTCTCAACCTGATAAAAGAACATCTACAAAATTGCACAGCTGACATCACACTTAGTAATAAATTATTGAATGCTTTTCCCCGAGACTGGATGTGTTCTCTTTCAATACTTATATTTATCATTGTACTAGAGATCACAACCAGCAAATGAAAGCAATAACAAAATTATAAAAGAAATACATATTGAAAAGGGGAAAGTAAAATAGTTTTTATTCACAGACAATATGATTTCTTATGTGAAAGATCCTGATTATATAAAAAATGCTAAAACTAATACTTAAATTTAACAGGGTCAAAAGACTCAAGGTCAAGATATGAAAGTCATTTGCATTTATATATGCTAGCAGCAAATAATTAGGACATGAAATTTTAAATAGGTACCATCAAAAACATAAAGTACTTAGGGATAAAGTTAATACAAGATCTACAAAACCTATACAATTAAAACTATAAAAGAATGCTGAAGTGAAATTAAAGATCTAACTAATGGATAGATATATCACATTATGAATTAGAAAAGTCAATTTTGTGAAGATTTGTTTATCCCCAAATTGATTTATAGATTCAATGCAATTTGAATCAAAATTCTAACATGGTTTTGAAAGTTGTTTCTAAAATTTATACAGAAATGCAAAGGATCTTGAGTAGCCAAAACAGACTTGAAAAAAAAAAACAAAACAAGAATAAAGTAGGAAGTTGTTAACTGCCTAAATTTCAAATCTAAGTATAAAGCAACAGTAATTAGGCCAGTACGATATAGATTTATGAGTAGACAAAAGGATCAATGGAACAGAACAAAGATTCTATACAAAGGCAAGAAACCAAGGTAATTCAATAGGGAAAGGAGAAGAGTTTCAATAATTAGTGCTGGAACAACAGGGTATCTAAATGTAAAAGCTAAAACTATAAAATTTCTAAAAGAAAACATAGGTGACTACCTTCCTGAACTTGGATTGTGTAAAGATATTTTAGAGGACACAGAAAATAGTAACCATAAAAAATTGGTAAACTGGACTCCATTCAAAATTTTAAAATTGTACTAATCAAAAACTTTGTTAAAACAATGAAAAGGGAAGACACAGACTTGGATAAAATTTATATATTTATATATTTACATATATATAACTAACCAAATATATACATTTGTAACCAGAATATAAAAATGATATTTCTAGATAAATGATCAGTCCCACAGTCCCAAATAAATATACAAGAAACTTTGTAAAAGAAAGTATACGAATTGCAGTAAGTTCATGAAAATGTGTTCAATATAAATAGTCATCAAGGAAATGTAATTTACTCCCCACGATGAGACATTTTCTCACACCAATTATAATGGATCAAATTCAAAAGACTCAAACATAAATGCTGGTGATGAACAACTGGGACACATATATTGCCCATGGGAGTATAAAATAGACCAACCACTTTCGACAGTTCATTGGAAGCTTCTCAAGATAAACATATACCTAGAATCTGAGTCACAATGTGGTATTTACCAGAAAAGAATACATACGTGCCCCAAAAGATTCATATAAAAATATTTATAACAACTTTAGACAAAATAGCCTGTATATGAGGAAAAACTTAACTTTTTCCCCTCTACCCTTCTGGGTTCTTTGCCTGGTGCCCTGCAAATTAGACTAATAAGAGACACATTGACAAAAGAGAACAAATCTTATTAACGAGTGTGGCACACATATGTGGGAGAAATCTCAGTGATGAGTAACTCAAAGGTAAGTTTAGAACTTGGTGCTTATATACCATCTGATGAAAGAGAAATAAATTTGTAGTGAAATGACAAGACAAAGGAAGAGGGATTTTGGATTTCCAATGGTGGCAAACTATGAGGTAGACTACTGAAGTAAGGTTTATTTGTGCAAGTTCATCTCAGCAGGCATTGACTTTCCATCTTCTTCATAAGCATAAAACTTCCTCAGGAAAAGGGATTTATGACAGTCCTAATTTCTCAGAAGTTTCTGCTTTTAGTGAAATAAGGGAAGCTCTGGGAAGGCTTCATTTTATATCTTTATTCTCATTTGCCTCCAGCTCAAAATAATACTTATGCCAAAGTGGTATATTTTGGGGTGGTATATTCTAATTTCCTACAAGCTCACACTGGAAACAATCAAATGTTTATAAATAGGAGAATACTTACTCAGCAATAAATAAAGAAGGAACTGCTGATACACACAACAACATGGATGAATTGCAAACATACTATGTTGAGTGAAAGAAGCTGGACAGGATATTGAGTTCTCCATTATTCCATTTATATGAAAATCAAAAACAGGTAAAACTAATTTACATTGATTGAAATCAGAATAGTAGCTGCCTGTGTGGTATGGGGATCAATTGGAAGACAGCATGAGGGAAATTTCATGGGTCTTATATTTTGATTGACAATTAGTTACAAGGGTAAATATTCATTAAAACTCATTGAACACCTAGAATTTCTACCTTTCACTGTGTATAAATTTTACCTTAATAAAGAGGCTAATGTGGGAAATGTGTATACATATTAAATACTGTTTGAGTTGATTTTTATTTTTAAGAGAAGTGTAAGAGAGTGAATGGTTTGCTGGCAAACAGAAAAACCAAAGAAAACTAAACAAACAAAACCCCCAAAACCTCCCTGGGTATTTTGTGAGATTAATGCCAAGACAAAATACTATTAAAATGATAACAAATACGTGACAGTAGGAAATAAAATAATATTAACATCATAATCTACTGGTGCCACTGTAAACATGAAAACCACTTACTATGTATAGAATCCTTTGGGTACCCATTTCAGAAACAGCTGGTAAAAAATGGAAAGGTTAAGATTTTAGAACTGAAGGGGAAAAAAAAACAGCTATGGTTTAAAAAATTATAATTTCTCAAGTGAGAAGAAAGATTCTCGTTTCCAAAGTAAATGTGATCATATTTTATTCTGCCCATGATAAAGGCAGTGAGGCATTTATTTTGGGGAATGTCCAAAATATCTATGATTTTACTTTTCCAGCCAAAACAATTCTATTTTTCTGGCATGTATTAATCAATATGCAAAACATTTTGAAATTTTAAATGTTATTCCACATCACACTCATTTATTCTAGTTTAAAAAGATTTGGAGTGCCAGCATTTCTAGCATAATAATATTTTAATTTGAACATAAAGTGTTTCTTCCCTCATAGGAACATATTAGTAGAAAATACATATTATTTGGAGAAATGGAAAAAATGGTATTAACAACAGAAAAGCAAAAACAAAACAAACAAAATGAAACAAAATGAGCACTGGGAATTTCTGATCAGTATATAAGAAATCTAATGTTTATATCTGGATATACACTGGCTAGACTATTGTTAAAGAAATGATTGGCCATCAGCAAGATGAAAAAAAACACGAAATAACACTGAATTATCTGCCATGTGGATCAAAGTCATTCATGTATTATATCATCCTTTGAACACATTAGAGTTACTACCATATTTCAGTAGAAGATCTATGAACTTTTGAATCAGACAGCCTTTTGTTAAGTTCATAGCTACATCATTTAGTGTCTCTGTGATCTTGAGATTATATATGTATATTTCTGAGTCTTGGCTTTCACATGTATATAACAGTTGGGAATAATAAAACAATTTATCTCATGGGTTTAATGTAAGAATAAAAAGAAATCATAAATGTAAAATTACCAAGCAAAGTGCTGTCACTTATGTTCTAAAAAATCAGACAAGTTTCCTAACATCATAGAGCTTACAAGGGGGTGAGGTGAAGATGAATAACAAATAAAACAGATAACAAATTATTTAATTAACTAGCTGATATCTTGAAATCAGCTGCAAGGCCCCGGGAGAATTATCTATTCAACAAACAAGTTTTGAAATTGCAAGAAAAGAAAACAGGTAGTATGAGAATCTTAACTAGAGAGAGTTAGGAAGGGCAGGCTGGGGGCAGCTCATTGGAATAAATGGTTGTTAAATACTGAGGAACTATAGAGGAATAGAAAATAGTGGAATTGGCCAAAACTAGAAGGGAAGAGGTTAAAGCAAGAAAAACTTCTTTCACAATTTTGCCTAGGGCTGACTTTCTGTCCTGACTTTCAAAACAAATGGTTTCCATTCATATTACTATATAATGGGTATGAAAAACATGGTTGCTAACTCAGTGGTATATACTGTTTTGAATCCATCTAGTTTATAATTTTGAAAATAGATGTAACGTCTTTGTAAACATGCAAAAGCTGAGTGCTACTTAGTTCTACTTTCTGATTTTTTGATATTCCAAGGAAGCATCCTCATTAAGACTGAAATATCCAGGATGACATGTGATTTTTTAAGCGCAAAGTCTGCTTAGATGCGGAGTAGATTTTAGTTTATCTCTTTACTTCCTCCAGCTAATTTTTGACTGATAATCTTATTTTAAATAGTAAATTTATTGGTAGTTAAATTATTTGTATTCTACACAAAGATGGTCTACAAAATACAGTGCTTTAATTAGTTGAACTCTAGCCCTACCCGCATACCTGCAGCATTGTAATTCACACTGTTCATTTGTCAAGGTCTAATCATTGCTAACAGAATCAGAAAAAAAATGAAAATTGACTTTATTCAGATGGTAGAATAATATTAATACAAGTAATTATAGTTACCGGTAATCCAACTACCACTCTTACTACTATTACATGATATGCTTTATTGATTATATATGCCAGCATTGCTCTAAGATCTTCACATTTATACCATACTTCATTTTTACCACATTTCTGTAGGATATGCATCGTTATCTCCATTTCACCCTCTCTGAAACACATGCTCAGAAAGCATAAACAAAATACCCAGGGTCACACAGATAAGGTTCAAATTCATTTTTGTCTTACACTAAGTTGAGTATTTTAAAATATCCTTTGATTTTATAATTTAAGATTTCTCCCTTGTCAAACATCATTTGTTAACATAGAATGCAGTAGAGATGAAAAATATGTTAACCTATACAGTAGCTCTTTGTTCTTCTTAAATGTTTTCTCTACAACCCTTGTACAGATTTAACTCACAAACATAGTATTTCCTACCTCTCTTTATTTCCTGTACCCTACATGCTCAGAGTGCTATAATACCTTAGAAAGATGAACATGTTCTGCCTTTGTTCAGGGATTTTGTATTATAACTCTTTTTCGTTTATTCTGTATATGGTCATTTGTAGCCTTTCATTTCTCCGAAAGGAAAGGAGTTTGATATTATTGAAAGATGACTAAATCATACTATAGTAGGCTATGTTCTCCGACTCTTTCAATTAAAAGTTTTCTGTAGTTTCTTAACATGAGAACTCCATTGTATAGTATTTTTGTGTTTATTCCTAATATAAATACTTAGTAATTGATACATCATTTTACTTTCATAACATGTTGTTAATCATTTTCAAAAAATCTTTATTTTGCTTGTAATGTCTTGAATAAAAGAATTCTTGAAAGGATTTCAAGGATGAATCCCCCTCCCAAAATACCTGCAAAATAAATTCCCCAAAGTAAGGGGAAAAAGAATAAAATTCCCCAGCAGCAGTAATTAAGAATTGGGCAAGGAATAAGACCTAGGTTTGGGGGCAGAACTGAGGAACACAGCGTGGCTTGGCTTACAGGGCTCTCTTGCTTCCTTGTAGCTGAAATGATGAGTACAAAATCTTGTATCTACTCAGGAATATTCCGAAACTGCCGAGAAACAAACAGAACTTCTTTTTGTAGTTTTCTTTCTCCCCTTGTTTCACTGGGGAGTGTTGGAAATGGTTGTTAGGGAGAAATATATAAAACTTGGTAAGTCTATTGTGAGAGAAAGTATCCAGTGCCCCTATTGTCCAGGGGAAAAGCCCAACCAATAGTTATCCACCCCGTCCTATCATCCAAATGGGTTAAGAGGCCTTTCCCTCACCAAGGGGGGGGTGACATTGGTACTCAGAATTTAATAATACCTCAGAACTCACAGTGTACCACAAAAGGCAACTCTCAGATAAGCATATCTATATACCCTCTGGATAGGAAAAATGAATAGAAAGAAGCCATATTTGTCTTCAAACTGAAATTCAAAAAAATGCAAAACAGGCATCAAATGCAGTACAAAATTAGTTGAGAATGTACTCACACTATACCAGAGAAAACATAGCTGCTCAAACATGATAAAGATGAAGGGAAATGGCATTGTCAATATAGAAATATTCTGTAAATAATAACAGTAGGGGCTTCCCTGGTGGCGCAGTAGTTGCGCGTCCGCCTGCCGATGCAGGGGAACCGGGTTCGCGCCCCGGTCTGGGAGGATCCCACATGCCGCGGAGCAGCTGGGCCCGTGAGCCATGGCCGCTGAGCCTGCGCGTCCGGAGCCTGTGCTCCGCAACGGGAGAGGCCGCAGCAGAAAAATAATAATGATAGTAATATTGATAAAGTGAAGTAAAAATTTCAATTTAAAAAAGAAGAAAGGAACATACCATTATAAGGAAAAAAGGCTCGGTCTAGAGGAAAATATAACTTCAGAAAAAGGAAAATTCACTTTGAGTGCTTTGAAAGGGCATGATTTAAGAAAACTTATTCCCAAAAAAGGAAATAAGTTGAGGTAATGTATATAATTAAATTACAAAGAATAGATTCCCTAAAGAAACACATTTGAGAAAAACCTTATCATTAAAGGACTTAAAAATAAATTAGAAACATCAAGGAACTAGAACTTGAATTATTATTATAGGACGAAGTTTTACGATAAGCCCACTGAATACATATTTTAAAACACAAGAAATTAGAGGGAGACTAATAAAATATATATTCCAATATTGGATAGATTATTACCCTGGATTGGAGATTTAAACAAATGGAAGGAAAGTAAAATAGGCTCAAAACTTAAATAAAATAATAAATAATTCCCTGAAATGATTAAATATTGATTTTCAGGTCAAAAGAGAACATCATGATCCAGGAAACTTAGACATTAAATTTTGCAAACCAAAACATATCTTCTTTACATTATTGAAACGTTAAGGAATATTTTTTTAAATTAATTCTCCAGGTATACAGGAAGAAAAGGGATTTGGGTTGGGGGTTGTTAGAAGTCTAGTCTTTTACTTTCTACTTCTTTACAGCAATATTTTAGACAATGAGTTAACATCTACATATTTTTAAAGGAAAACAGGTGTAGCCAGTGAAGATGTCATCTATATCGCCACCTCTCTATGTGTATATACATACATACAGTCCTGGAAAATGGTCACATATCAATAATTTTTTTCAGTTTCCAGGGTATGTGTTTTGGGGCAATGTATTTATTTACTTTCTTCCTTGAACTTATCTATCTCATTTAAAAATACCTCAGTTAGTCTACCTCAACTCTTATAAATCATTCATAAAAACAAATGACTTTTTTTTTTAAAAAATTATTTATTTGTTTATTTTTGGCTGCATCGGGCCTTTGTTGCTGCGTGTGGGCTTTCTCTAGTTGCGGCAAGTGGGGGCTACTCTTTGTCGCCGTGCGCAGGCTTCTCATTGCGGGGGCTTCTCTTATCCCGGAGCACGGGCTCTAGGTGCACAGGCTTCAGTAGTTGTGGTTTGCGGGCTCTAGAGCGCAGGCTCAGTAGTTGTGGCGCACGGGCTTAGTTGCTACGCGGCATGTGTTATCTTCCTGGACCAGGGCTCAAACCCGTGTCCCCTGCATTGGCAGGTGGATTCTTTTTTTTTTTTTAACATCTTTATTGGAGTATAATTGCTTTACAAGTGGTGTGTTAGTTTCTGCTTTATAACAAAGTAAATCAGCTATATGTATACATATATCCCCATATCTCCTCCCTTTTGCGTCTCCCTCACACCCTCCCTATCCCACCCCCTAGGTGGCCACAAAGCACTGAGCTGATCTCCCTATGCTATGTGGCTGCTTCCCACTAGCTATCTGGCAGGTGGATTCTTAACCACTGCGCCACCAGGTGGATTCTTAACCACTGTACCACAGGGAAGTCCCTTGACCTTTTTCTCTTAAACAAAAATATTTTATATTTGATGGTAAGCAACTTCACTATACTTTTGCATCCTAGACTTTTCACTAATAAAACAAACCCATTTCAGTATGTGTAGCATGTCACCAAAATTCTTTCTGTTTTTATGGCATTTATTCTTCATCTTATATTCTTTACCATGCCTGTTACGTAGATGTATGTGATAGATGATTGTTGAGTGAATAAATGCATAAATGAATGAATGAATAAAATGATATCTCAACGTTTTCAACAATACATACTTTCTCTTTTACTTTGGTCTATTTTGTAGGCTTGAACAAAAGACATGTTTTAAAATAAAACAGACAAATTATATACCTTGAATAAAAAACCTTATCACATGAGCCTTTAAGAAATTATTAATCACAACATTTTCTTATATTTTTGGGATACTCTTTCAAATACATAGTTGGAGACCCTATGATTTCTACCCATCCAAAGACTGGACATTTGGGCATAGTTTTACATAACTGGCCTTCTGATGGCAGGTTAATGGATCAGGTGTTTCTTTCATATGCTTATTATACAGTATGATGATATAACTTTATTTTCATTAATAGTCATTCCTAGTTTTCCTAGTTTCATATATTCTAATCTGCACAATTTATGGTCTTGCGAGAGTTATCTGTACATGAAATTTCCCCTCTTATCAGCGCGAAATCATCATGTATCTTTTCCAGCACTTGCACTGAAGAAAAAAGCCCTGGTTTGAGTACAATAGAGACAATAGCAAGGCTCAAAGTTTGAAGACAAAAGATTCTGCAGAAATTAAAGGAAAAGCTGCCAAAGGCCATGACAGCTCTTTTTGTTATTTTTGGGGCTGTAATTTATGAAATCAGTTTTCATTTTGAAAGTTCCCTAATTTTCTCCCACTTCAGTCTAAGATATAGCATGCATGAGTACTGAAGACAGACGGCCCCTCAAAATAATTCAGTCAGGTGGTATTTGTAATGAAACTGCAGGCTGTCACTTGAATTTCTTAGTACCCTTCGTCATAATCTTCTATCTTTAGCTACAGAAAACTGTTTGTAACAGTTCCCTAAGCACAGTTCACCAAACTGGATGCAACAAATTATTTTTGGAATAAGGTATTCTCTCCGATTCCTAGTTATAAATGACTGCTATAGAAAATTTCCATTTCTGTATGGTCCAGCTCCTACATAGCTCTCTTGGAAAGAGATCTCTTCATGCAGGCTCAGGTGTCCTTAGGAAGGGATAGAGGCTGTTGTAGTTTAGTTTTTTGGTATTAAAACAAACGCTTTCACACTTTTTGTATTGTTAAGTATGGGAATTCTCAGAAGGAGTGAAGGTGAGGAAATGTGTTCCCAATGAAAATAACTAGAAGATTCTGAAGAAAATCTTAAAACATCAGTCAGCTGTGGAAGCAATGAGGACTAGAAAAGTAAAATTTATAAAGAAGGAAGATATTTTATGGTGTGAACTAAGGATTCCCATCTCTCTGAAGTCATTCTAATCTTTAGGGTTGGTTTAAAATTGGAGTAGGCCAGACAGAGGGGCCTGTACATATGTTTGAATTCCTCAAAGTCTCATAGGATTTAGGAGCAAAAGACCCACTTAGGGAAGGATCCATTGAAGTAAGAGAGAAGAGCTGAAAGTTCTCCAGGGAGTGGCAAAGTATCTGAAGATTTCTTGCCACTTTTCCAAGGGGGCAGTTGCTGATCTGGACACTAATAGAGGCTGAGAATCCAGAGCCAGGTTCTGCTAGAGGGCTACTAACTGGTGACAGGATAACAAAATAGAGCTTGGTTATTTTCCCTGCCTTTCAAATTCATAAGAATTTAAAATAACAAAATATTCATTCTTTTGTGTCTAGCTTTTGCACACCTAGTGTTTTAGACATCCATTTATATTGTAACCTCTATCAGTAGATTCTTCTTCTTAATATTATTGTGCAATATCACTTTGTATGAAAATACAATTTCTTTATTCTCCTGTTGTTGGACATTTGAATTGTTTCTAGGTTTTGGCTATTGTGAATAAAACTGCTCTCAGCATTATTATACATGTCCTTTTGTGGACATATGCACAGATTTATCTGTGTACATATCAAGGAGAAAGGAATTGCTGTATCACACAGTAGGCGGTATTTTATTTCAGTAGATAATGTCAAGGTGTTTTCAAAAATGGCTGTAAAAATGTTTCCCATCTCTAACAATGTATGAGACTTAAATTTGCTCCACATTTCTACTGTCACTTAATATTGTCATTATTTTTTATTTAAACATTCTGGTGAGAATGTAATTATAATCTCAGTTTATATTTAATTTGCATTTCTGTGATGAGTAATAATAGTAAATGATGTTACTATTAACATCATATCCTTTTCATATTCTTTTTGGGCATTTGAAAATTGTACATTATTAAGTACCTGTTCATTATTTTAAAGTTTGGTTTTTTGTCTTTTCCTTATTGCCATGTAGGATTGTATTATATATTCTTCATATAAACCCCTTTCTTAAAGATTTATTATTTATTTATTTTTTAAATTTTTGGCTGCATTGGGTCTTAGTTGCGGCCTGCGGGATCTTTCGTTGTGGCGCGTGGGCTCTTTGTTGTGGTGTGCAGGCTTCTCTCTAGTTACGGCGTGAGGGTTTTCTCTTCTTTAGTTGTGGTGTTGCAGGCTCCAGAGTGCGTGGGCTCTGTAGTTTGTGGCACGCGGGCTCTAGTTGAGGTGCACAAGCTCAGTAGTTGTGGCGCAGGGGCTTAGTTGCCCTGCTGCATGTGGGATCTTAGTTCCCAGACCAGGGATCGAACCCACCTCCCCTGCATTGTAAGGTGGATTCTTTACCACTGGACCACCAGGGAAGTCCCATATTCCTCATACAAACCCTTTATCAGATACTTGTATTTTAATATCTCTTCCAGTCTGTGGCTTGCCTATTCACTGTTTAATCATGATTTTGAGGAAAAGAAGTTCTTAATTTTAATGAAATTTAGTTTATTATTTTTATATTTGCTGTTGTTCTTTCCTGTACAAAAAGATTTGCCTGCACCCAGGTTATATAGATATTTTTCCATGTTTTCCTCCAGAAGTTTGATTGTTTTAGTTTTATATTTAGGTCTAAGATCAAACTCAGATTAATTTTTAAGTATGGTATAAGTCTCAAGGTTCATAATTTTTCCATGTGGTTAACCAGTCATTTTAGCATAACTTATAGAGAAGGCCATCCTCTCCCCTACTAATCAGGTGAATAAATCAGGTTACTCTATGTGTGTGGATATATTTCTAGGTATTCTTTTCTCAATTGATATATATGTCTAACATTGTGCAACTAACTCCTTAATTAATGTAACCTTACAGTGTCTTGAAATTAGGAGTGTAAGACATCTTATATCTGCATTTTTTAAAGAGAAAAACAAATACCGTATGCTAACACATATATATGGAATCTAAGAAAAAACAATGTCATGAAGAGACTAGGGGTAGGACAGGAATAAAACACAGACCTACTAGAGCATGGACTTGAGGATATGGGGAGGGGGAAGGGTAAGCTGTGACGAAGTGAGAGAGTGGCATGGACATATATACACTACCAAACGTAGGGTGGATAGCTAGTGGGAAGCAGCCGCATAGCACAGGGAGATCAGCT
>NC_041222.1:64448180-64453854 GCF_002837175.3 Physeter macrocephalus
TGTATATGTATAACTGATTCACTTTGTTGTAAAGCAGCAACTAACACACCATTGTAAAACAGTTATGCTCCAATAGAGATGTTAAAAAAAAAAAAGATTGACTTGGCTTTTCTAGGACTTTTGCATTTTCACATAAATTGTATGATCAGCTCATCAACCTAAAACACCAAAAACTTGCTGAGATGTTGACCACAACGGCATTATATTTATAGATCAATTTTGGGTTACTTGACATTTTAACAATATTGAGCCTTCATTGAACTCTCCAGTAATTTAAAAATTCTTTAGTTTCTCTAAACAATGTTTCATAATTTTCAGCACAGGAGTCTTTCACATCTTTTATTAGAATCATTTTAAGTATGTGTATTTTTGTATTATTATAAATGATACTTTAAAATTTTCAGTTACAAATGTTTGTTGCTGGTATATACAAACACAATCAATTTTTTAAATATTAACTTTAGATTCAGCCAACTTCCTTAATCCATTTGTGAATTATAATGGTTTGTAGATTCTTTAGGTTTTCTGCATACTGAAATATCATCTTGGAATAAAAATACTCTTACTTTCCTTCTCCATATGTATTACCTCAATAATGCTGTATAGAAAGCTGCCTTGAAACTCTCTTGCCTAATAATTATTTAGACTATGAGTTTGAAAATCAGAGATTTAGGCTTTTTTTTTTTTTTTCCTCTCATCTTTGCTGAATTAGCTCACATGACGAGTTGGCTGGCTATTTGCAGAGGTGTGTAAGCTATCAGCTGGTGTGCTACTGTTCAGCTCCCTATGCTTCTCACATCCAAACAACAGAATAACTTGGGCAAATTGTCATGTGAAAGTAGAGGTACAAAGGAAAACAAGTTCAATTGTGTAAGCAATGTCTAAACCCCTTGCTTGTGACTTGTTTGCTAATAACCCACTGGACAAAGCATATTGCATATTGCATGGCTGATTGCAATGTTTAAGGCTGGGTGTACTCTACTGCCCAGAGTGGCTGAGAACTTGAAAGTTACATGCAAAAGGCACCGATATGAGGAATAGTGAAGAATTTGGGCCATTAATGTAACCTACCACATATTCCAAACCTGATAGTTTATATTATTTTTTCTTAGACTGGTTAGGTCATTGATACAATGTTGATAGAAGGATAGATAGTGGACATCCATGTCTAATTTCTATATACTGTGGGAAAGTATTCAGTATTGCATGATTGCATGTAATGTTAGCTGATAATTTTTGTAAATGATTTTTTTCATTTTCTAAATTAAATGAAGTTTCTTTTAAATTCTAGAATGTATTAATCATGAAAAGGTATTGAATTTTATTGAGACAATTATGTGTCCCTTATTTTTTAATGTAGTGAATTATGTTTATTTTATTAATATTTGAATGTTAACTCTTTCACTCCTGGAATAAATACCACTTTCTCATGATGTTTTATCCTTTACCTATACAGATGGTATAGTTGCAGGAATTTTTTTTTTGGGGGGGTCTATTCTCATGAGAGATATTCACCTATAATTTTCCTTTCATGTAAGTTCCTTGTCAACATTTTATATCTATGTTATTTTGGCCCCAAAATGAATTACAAAGTATTCCCTCTTTTCCTATTCTATGAAAAATTTTGTGTAAGGTTGTTATTACTTCTTACTTTATTATTTAGAGAAATCACCAGGGAAGTCATCTGGGCCTGAAACATTTTGGTAGGAAGCTATGTAGTGTAGATTCAATTTTTTGACAGATGTAGGACCATCTAATGTTCTGTCTTTTTGTGTGTCAGCTTTCTTTTATCATGATTTTCAAGGAATTTTTCTGTTTTATCTATTTTTTTGTGTTTATTAGTATAACTCTTTTTTTAATTTTTAAAATCTATAGAGTCTATTAGTGATGTCCCTGTTCTTATATTGAGTTTTGGTTTTTATTTGATCATGTAGCCAGGGGGTTATAAATTTTATTAATATTTTCAGAGAACTAAATTTTGCTTTGATGAGATTTTTATTTTATATATAGAAATAAGTATTTCTGATTTTTAGTTTTCTTCCACATATTTTTATTGTTTTTTGCTTCTAAATTCGTTGTTCTGTTTCTAACTTCTTGAGTAGAAGCTTAGACCATTGACTTAAATCTTCATGAATTTTCATATATGCATTTTGAGTAACACATTTATTTGTATCAGAGACTTAGGTTTGACTGTTTTTTCTAACTTTATTATAAAATTTTCAAAGTTATAACAAAGTAATAAAACAAGAGCCAGTACTTCTACTAAAGTTGACATATCCATATCTACCACCTAAAAATTATTAATAATTTATTCTACTCGCTTTATTACATCTATTTATATATGAATGTATTTATCATTGCAATTCTCTATTCGTTGATGTATCCATTTTGGTTCTGTCAAGTGTTTTACTTTTTAGTTATTTGCGTCTTTAAAGGGTATGAGGTTGGATTTTTGCTTCTTTAATTTTTCTTACAACATCTGACTTTAAATCAGAGTTGTCATCCTCTTTTCATATAATTTAATTATTGATATGGTTGTGGGTCAAATCTACCATCTTGCTATTTATTTCATATTGGTCCCATCTGTTCTTTTTTCCACCTTTTCCTGCCTTCTTTTGGATGTAGAATTTTGTATTCCATTTTATTTCCATTATTAGTTTCTTAAATATATCTCTTTTATGTTTTTATTGTTTGTTCTAAGGTTTGTAATATGCATTGTTAATCTATCACAGCCTATATTAAAATAACGTTTTACTTCCTCATATGTAATTAAGAACCTTAGAGGAGAATATTTCCTTTTCCTCCCTCCCGTCCTTCCTGGAGAATAGTATTAGAAATCGAGATCTAAATGCTAGCCGTACTTGTTGCTATGGGGTACCATTACTTCTGGGACCTCTCAGCTAAGAAAAGCAAGCAAATATGTGTGTTTATACTAATTCATGTATATATATATATATATATATATATATATACCCACACATATATATATATAAATGTATCTGTATATAAATACCTTTATACTAAATAAACATGAGTTCATTCTGATACCTTCAATTCTAATCCATTACTATATGGATCATTTGAGCCTACTCTCCTTCCTTATTTGTAAACTTCCTCTCTAGTAATGAGAAACTTGGCATCCACCATTCACCATCCATTAAGTTACTTGTTCAATTTCAGTATATAGGTATAGCAATTGGAATCATTAACCTTAACCTTCTGGGAAACAACTTAATGAACAGGAGTACAGGACTTATGTACAGTTTCTTTTGTCTTTATTTTTACAAATTTCACTCATTACCAGAGTTACTTAAGTGTTTTATTCCTGCACTCCATTAGGTAAGTTTGCTTTATACATTTGTAGTACAGGTAGTTTTGTAACATTCTGCATTCCATTTTGGGAGACCCTAATCTTTTAAATGATTTCTTTTTAATTTGCATGTAGTAAGTTTCACTCTTTGTGCTGTAACATGCTTTTTACAAATGTAGAGTAATTACAGTCACTGCAGATATTATACAAATATATAGTATCATACAGCGTAATTTCACAACCCTAAAATCCTCAGTGATTCACCTATCCATCCATCCTATCCCCTCTGAACTACTGATATTCACTGTTCTTTTAGCTTCTATATAGTTCTGCCATTTCCAAAATGTTATAATTTTAATAATACATTGTATAGCTTTTTCAGATTGACTTCTTTCACTTTGCATAATCCATTTAAAATTCACTTATGCCTTTTTTATTTGATAGCTCATTTTAAATTGCTGAATAATATTCCATTGTATGCATATAGCACAGTGTGTTTTACCATTTTCCTCTGGAAGGATATCTTTATTACTTCCAGGGTTTTTCTTTGTGATTATGAATAAAGCTGCTATAAACATTTACATTTAGGTTTTTGTATAGACATAAGTTTTCACACCAGTTATACCTGGGAGCATGATCACTGGATCATATAGTAAGACTATGTTGAGCTTTGTAAGAAACTGCTAAACTGTCTTCCAAAGTGGCCGTACTATTTGGCATTCCCACCAGTAATGATTAAGAGCTCTTGACACTTCTGCATCCTTGCCAGAAAATGGTAATGTCATCTTCTAGGATTTTAGTGATTTATATAGGTGTGTAAGTGGTATCTCACTGTTATTTTCATTTGCAATATCCTAGAGAAATAGGAAAATCTTCTCATATGCTTACTTGTCATCTTTATATCTTTTCTGGTGAGGTGTCTGTTTAGATCTTTTGTCCATTTTTTAACTGGGTTGTTTGTTTTGTTACTGTTGTGTTTTATTACTTCATATATTCTGGGTAAAAATCCTTTATCAGATATGTATTACCCAAATATTTTCTCCCAGTCTATGGCTTTTCATTCTCTTAACAGTATCTTTTGCACAGAAGAATTTTTTTAACGTTTTTATTAGAGTATAATAGCTTTACAATGGTCTGTTAGTTTCTGCTTTATAACAAAGTGAATCAGTTATACATATACATATATCCCCATATCCCCTCCCTCTTGCATCTCCCTCCCTCCCACACTCCCTACCCACCCTTCTAGCTGATCACAAAGCACCAAGCTGATCTCCCTGTGCTATGCGACTGCTTCCCACTAGCAGTTTTACATTTGGTACTGTATATATGTCCATGCCACTCTCTCACTTTGTCCCAGCTTACCCTTCCCCCTCCCTGTGTCCTCAAGTCCATTCTCTAGTAGGTCTATGTCTTTATTCCCATCTGGTCCCTAGGTTCTTCATGACCTTTTCCTTTTCCTTTTTTTTTTTTTTAGATTCCTTATATGTGCATTAGCATATGGTATTTGTTTTACTCTTTCTGACTTACTTCACTCTGTATGACAGACTCTAGGCCATCCACCTCACTACAAATATCTCAACTTCGTTTCTCTTTATGGATGAGTAATATTCAATTGTATATATGTGAGACATCTTCTTTATCCATGTCGATGGACACTTAGGTTGCTCCCATGTCCTGGCTATTGTAAATAGAGCTGCAAGGAATATTGTGGTACATGATTCTTCTTCAATTATGGTTTTCTCAGGGTATATGCCCAGTATTGGGATTGCGGGGTCGTATGGTAGTTCTATTTGTAGTTTTTTAAGGAACCTCCATACTGTTCTCCATAGTGGCTGTATCAATTTACATTCCCACCAACAGTGTATGAGGGTTCCCTTCTCTCCACACCCTCTCCAGCATTTATTGTTTGTTGGTTTTTTGATGATGGTCATTCTGACCGGTGTGAGATGATACCACATTGTAGTTTTGATTTGCATTTCTCTAATGATTAATAATGTTGAGCATTCTTTCACGTGTTTGTTGGCAATCTGTATACCTTCTTTGGAGAAATGTCTATTTAGGTCTTCTGCCCATTTTTGAATTGGCCTGTTTGTATTTTTGATTGAGTTGCATGAGCTGCTTGTAAATCTTGGAGATTAATCCTTTGTCAGTTGCTTCATTTGCAAATATTTTCTCCCATTCTGAGGGTTGTCTTTTTGTCTTGTTTATGGTTTCATTTACTGTGCAAAAGCTTTTAAGTTTCATTAGGTCCCATTTGTTTATTTTTGTTTTTATTTCCATTTCTCTAGGAGGTGGGTCAAAAAGGATCTTGCTGTGATTGATGTCATAGAGTGTTCTGCCTATGTTTTCCTCTAAGAGTTTGAT